>NW_020438906.1:242517-250565 GCF_000699045.2 Agrilus planipennis | reverse complement strand
TGAGGGCACATTTATCATATTTCATATCTTATTTTTCAAGTCAACGGCAGTGTTTAGGCTAGCCATGCGATCAAAATTAAAAATGGCGTCTGGGGTTGGTAGACCAATTTTTTTCGGGGCTGGTTGAATAATTATTCAACCAACCCCAATGAAATATGTAGTTGAAAACAACACATAAATTAACTTTTTATTGGACTTTTAAATCGTTACGTGGCCAAATTAAAAGAAAAATTAGAACAGAATCCGAAATTGACGAGAGCAGAATTAACCCTGGACACAGTGGGATATATAAAAAATTGACAAATTTTTACTAATCTAGAAGAGGAAACTTTAGCCACTTTATTTTTTAACAAAAGGTTCAATTATATTAAAAAAGTGTTTAATTATTTGCTCCTTCTCATGATTTGACTCTTACCCCGGGTATATGGTCTACCTACCCCGGGCCAGAGGTAGATTGACTAAGATTTAATATTTTGTAAAATGCATTAAATCATCACTATTATACTAAACTAAGAACTAAATATTACATATTTTTATTAGGTTAATAGATTTTCTATCAATTAGCATGCTTTTCTTGTCTATATTCATTAAAACACAAAAAATATGAACTTTTCAGTAAAAAACTAGTCAACCATCCCCGGTCTCCCCTAATACATAATCTAATCTTGTATACAATGCGTGATGTTTCTTGATTGATCTTTAAAAAAACCAATTGGTCTTGGATTCGGTATCTCGGTTTTGATTGATGTATGGATTTGTAGAGGTGTGATAATTTCCAATGCCTCGCGATTTTCTCTAGGCAAGTGTTATGAATTTTTTTAGCGATAATAGTTATGTTGCTTCTCATTGAATTTTACAGAGGGAAATTGCGCATAACTTGTAGGTAATATTCCTTATTGACCATTCTACTTTGTGGAATGAACTCATGAAGCACCACGCTTCTGCAATCGAAAAAAACTGTAAGCAAAACCTTCACAATCAATGTTAATGCGATGCCGGTTTTGGTCGAAATTGAGCAATTTTGGTATGAATTTCGCGGCGACCCATCTCATGCCCAAATCATTGGTAAAAATCGAATGGCAGGAGCCAGTCGATATGTTTAGGTCCTCAGCAACTTCTCTAACGGTGGTTCGAAGTTTGGCCAATACTATTTTCTTCACTTCATCAATGTTTTCGTGTGTTGTTGAGGTGCTCGAGCGTCCGCACTTCGTCGTTCACACCTTCTTGGCTCAACGGAGAACATTTTGAACCATCGAATTGTATTCAATTCCTAGGAAATGTATGCAATTCCGAGGCTATTTAGGAAATCTATGAAATATTGTTTCAAAGATTTTTTGATACACACATATTCTGGGAAATGTATAGGTATATTTCCTAGGAAATGTATGAAATTCCGGTATTGTACTAGAAAATGTATAAAACTAATGCTTTCTGTGAATAGAATGAATAAAACACGTAAGTAAACTGAGAATCGGAGTTATCTGTGTTTACGCGATTCTAGTTCTGGATGTAGATGTATTGGTGATGTTATTGTTTGGTTAGGTTAGGTTTGGAGATGTTTATGCATTAGTTACGTTTGCGTATGGTTATAGGTAGATTTATGACAGATTGGAGTTCCTTAATGTTCCTGCTCACCGAAGGCGGGTTGATATATTGTAGTGTCCGACCGAAACTGGTTTCTACGACCGAAACCGAAACCGAGACCGAATTTCGGCAACAGTCTCAGTTTCGGCCGAAACCGAAACCGAAACCGAAACTTCCTTATAAGGATCATGTTTTGAGAGAAAAATAAAGAAAACGTTATTATAATCAGTCAGTTTTATTTTTTATCTTTAAATCACATAGCTCTGCAGTCTTTGACATTTTCACTTATTGATAATCAAATCAAAATCAACATAACAACCCCTCATTTAAGGAAATACTTAAAAATACTTAAAATAGGTGAGATGTTTATTTGAGTAAGTATAGTATACTTCGCTTGGATGGAATTTAACGCTCCGAACATGACCGAGCAGAGCGCGAGAACTCCCGAACGCAGTTTCGGTTTCGGTCGTAGTTTCGGCAGGTTTGCCGCCGAAACCGAAATTAAACCGAAACTCGACAGAAACCGAAACCGAAACCTAACTTTCGGTCGGACACTAATATATTGGAATAATGTCTTCGAAAAGTGTGCTTCATTACGGTCTCCTCGCCCAACGTATATTTATGAAATTGAACAGGTTTATCACCTCTACAACATACTAAAAATTCAAGGTCATCGTGTTTGCTGAAACAAAGATCACCTCGATAACATTATTCTAACATTTAACTTATTAGCCCGCCTCCGGGGCATTAAAGAAACTCCAGTCTGTCATAAATCTCCCTAACCAAACAATAACCTAACCAATAGACACAGGTACATCTCCAAACAGCCAACTGTATTATTGCCTATTTAGTATTACCTGTAATACATTTCCGATTGCTATTTAGGAAATGTATAGATTTCCTAGGAAATGTGTCTAATATAATTTATTTCCCACATTTTTAGGAATTATATACATTTCCTAGGAATTGTATACAATGACGGATTTCATATATTTCCGGTAACATACATAAATACGTCTGTTAGCAAGGGTATTTTTCAATTTTTTGTAGTTTCCATAGTGTAGTAGTTGGGATGTTGATGGAGTATGGAAACTGTTGAGTTTGTCCTTCTTCACCTTCTTAAATTACTAGAGTATCTTTTGAGTTCCCTAATCTTTCATCAAACACATAATTGTTAGTTTTCAGTGTATTGTTTTAAGGTTTGATGTTAAATAGGAATAGTCTAGGATAGGTAAAGTGAAACCTAGCAAATTATAATGCACTTTTTTTACTTAAAAGTTGCTACCTTCAGATTTTAGCAGATTTTTAGCATAAGGTTACTCCTCCATTTGTTATTACTTCGAATTTACACATTCATTTATGGTTTAATTAAAGGTTTAGATTTTGATTGGTTCAGTTGTTTCATTTTTCTCGCAAGGGGTATTTTATTGACCACCACATTTCAAGTGATAGGTAGGTAGTTCCTACATTGTTGAGATTTTAGCTTCTAGTTCTTGCACTGATATTTTAACTAATACATATCTATATTAACAAAAATCTATTAGAGGTTCATCGAAAATTACTCGTAATACGTTTTCTAGGTAATTGTTTCGTGGTTTTTAACATACCGGCACTTCCAGAACGTTTGTAAGTAATTACTGTAGCTTGGGTACACTGCGTTTGCTTTCTAATAATTTATTCAAATGACGGCCGCTATTGTTTTAAACGCATTATGTATAAATGTTGAAGGTGCGGTTTGGTGAGTTCTGTTGTCAGTAATTCATCAAACGACGGCGGCTTCTGTGTGTGTATTTAAAAACGGTACATGTTCGTAACGAATGCGTTACTTGCTTAACTATAAACACTCTCATTACCGGCAACGCTTTGGGCATGCCGTATTTTACAATTTCCATTATTATTATTATTACACCAGAATAAAAATTGTCAATTGAACCACCTACATACGATATTAACGTCATGCGACAAAAACAAATAGTTAATTGTTTATGTAATGAGGAATTGTTAATCGAATTCACGTAGTACATTACTTCCGGTCGATTTGCTTTTAACAAAAAAAATCCGTCAGACAGACACACGTCGGTTCCGTTTTTCATTCGGACGTACGGAACCCTAACCCGAGAACTACAGCTTAACATTGTAGTTGGAAAAAGGCATGTTCTCCCATACATTATACATCAAACTGCAAATTTAAATTTGAACGCACAATGAAAGATTTACCACGTTCTGTTCAGACTATACACTTCTTATTATTTTTCCTCTAATCTAGAAGCAAAGAACTATTTTCTGTATTTTTTAAAAATTTTAGCTTCAGTAGTTTCGGAGATAACTTAAATAACTCTTTAATACCAGTCATTATCAAAAGGTTGTCAGTTCTAAGACTGGTTGGACACGTACCTCCATTATTTCCTATCCTGAGCTAATCTTCGCATTTCCCTAAAACTAGAACAACCCACATCTTCATGCCTGAGAAAGTGTCTTACTAACCAGGGGCGCAACAAGTGGGGCTCCACGGGTGTCTAAGCACCCATTCGATTGAATTGGGCACCCAGCCAATTCCAGTCCATTCAGATAATAACCCAACTTGAAATAGGAGCAAATTGACAGTGGCAGACGGACAGACCGATACACGAGTGATCCTATAAGGGTTCCATTTTTCATTCGGACGTATGGAACCCTAATAATCACTGGCGTGCTCGTAAACGGCTAATCTTGAATTTCCAAAAAGATTATAAAAGTGTATGTTTAGAGCACAACTCTGTAAAAAGTTAGAGACATTTTGGAGATGTGGTGCTATAAATGAATGATGAAAATAGAAATTAGGAGAAAAAGCAGAAGGATAAAGGGGGGTTATGAAAATCAGTACATACATGAAGAGCTACTTGCAGGGTTATTAAAAGTAGAAACAAAAGTAACGGGGGTAGAGGAAGAGGATTCAGTTTACATGACCCAAAAAGCTCGATGGATCACTTTTGTCTTTTTATATTGGATATGTTCTTTTAAGCGTTTATTTAATAAATGCCTGCTTTGACCTCTATATTGATAACAACTTTTTCGTAGTTCGCTAACCATATCTTGCACTTGTATTACACTCTACAACACGCTCCATGGTTTGTAGTAGACGGGTGTGTCTTCCAACTCTATGCCCAACTCCAACAACTTTGTGCATCCAATATGTCTCATAATTCTTACCACGATATTTTTGTATTGTGTGATTAATTCTTCAAGTTAGCCAGAGTATGCATCGATTTTCGTTACTACTACACTGTGCATTCTTCTTACCTTCCTCCTTGCAGAGTTCTGCTAGTGCAATTGTATTTTCGATATACTTTACATATTATATGAATTTGTCACTGTTCATCAAGGGTTAATGATTATTTTTTATTAGTCCAGTCACTGTTTTGAACTTCAATTTAGGTGCGTAATCATCTCAGATACCTATTTGACTATTTTTTTGATTAAAATGTCCAAAACGCGAATAACGACGACAGAACATTCTCATTTCCATACTTATTTTAAAATTTGTGAAACGGCAACTTCAGTGCCACATCCTTATTTTATTGTAGAATCTTTGGCACCTTGCACTCTTGATGCCATCATCTTTTAAAATATTTCTGTAAGACTCTGACGGTCTTCACAATTCCTTTGAAATCTAGTTTCAAAATATGCCCACGCTTTTATTTCTGATTGATGATATCTATACCGATTTAACTCTGTTCTTCTCGGATTTCCCTAATTTTATTGTGGACATCCGTGTCTTTTTTGATTTTTAAGACTACCCTGAGTTTTCGCTAACATTCCCTGACCACTTTATACTTCTATAAGTTGATTATATAGTTTTAATTTCACGGATTTTCCAGATTACTGCGAAGGTTCTCTTATTTTCACCTCTATTACGTATATTGAGCTTTTTGTGCTATCCTTGACGATTTTTATTTTGAGTATCTTTGACATCACATTTTCTCTCCCCAACCTTACTACTTTCCTGGACCCTTTCTGATTATTCTTGAACTTCCGGGTTTACGTTCCCTGATCACTGTGAACTTTTAAACCACTTAATGCATACTTCCTTAGTGAGCTTTCCGATTTACATTCCGTGAAAATAAAATTAAAACCAAAAGAATTAATTAATTAGAAGTGCATTTCCTCTGAATTATTTCTGGTTAGTGATGAGAAACATTATAATAAGAGAAAGATAAATATTAGAGGGGGGGCGAGATGACGTATTAGGGTCGAAAGCTACTTTTTTATATGCAACATGCGTTAGTTGCATTGCTGGATTGCAACAATGGCACGATGTGTAATAAACGAATTTTATCGCTGTTTTTTCGTAGAAAAAGGGAAGTGTAGTTGTTACAAAATTTTATTTTCATGCAACCGCTTGGCCCAGACAATGCAGCTGCAGATAACATATAATTGAAGCTAAATCGATTGCTTTATGAATTACAATGAACCCACGGTGGGTGTGTGTACTGTATACATATATTCACTTGAATGCCATGTGTAATGATTTATTAGCGGAAATTGACGATTATATCTTAACTTAAGAATGCTCAGGTAAGGAGTTTTCTACGAAAAATCGACAATAAGAATCAAATACGAATGACGCATGGGAAGCTAAAAAACTGGGAAAATGTAGATAATCGCACAGTTTAGAAAACCGTTTTTCATTTAAAATTTTAGATGCCTAGTTAGCACTGAAATAATTTTCATTTGTTTTGTTGTTGTTTATCAATCGTTTGTTTACTATTGTTTACCGTAGAGGGTTTATTTAGAGAAAAGTTGGATAATTGCTTCTATTTCCGTGACAATATTCATAAAGAATAACACACATACGTACATAAGTTATGTTGGTAAAATTATATAAGCTATCGGTAATTTGAACGTTCTTTCTAATTTTTAATTAAAAACCGCCAAACTTTTGACGTGTTTAAATGTCAGTATTGGGTCGTCGTAGAGTCATAGATAGGATGTGGTAGTGTGGCAGGAACCCTAACTCATATGTGTGAGGTGTTATGCACCTTAAGGTCCTTAAGCGAGCGTTAGGTTATGATGAGAGAGGTTTTCTTTATTGAGTTTTATGGAAGGAGTAGTAGGCATATAAAGTCGAGTCGCCTTCACTTCTATGCTCCCGAACGATTAATTTAGAAATTCGAAAAAGATTGCTATAGATGTACAGCAGGTAAAAGTTGGTCTGTGTTCTGTCGGAGCTGCCTGCGATGCGCTGATGAGATCCAAAAAGATCGAAATCGCTATCCGCGTCTGGCAGTTTCGACAGAATACAGACCACTTCGAATTATTTTAATCGATTAAGCTAACGTGCCTATNTTAATTAATGCATGCCGGCTCCTAAAGATTCATAAAAAACACGTTGATAATAAAAGTATGGGAAGTCAATCGTGACTGTATTAATCAATGATATCGATTTCTTTGAATCAAGTGCGCGCGGGATCGTTGGTTGCCGATCGAAACTCTTATTCCCAAAACTCATTCCGAATGTCTTACACGCCCACGGTCCGACCGACAATTTATTTACCATAATAATTTTCTCTTGCTCGTCATCGGCCCGTTTGGTTTATTCCGATCTGTAAGGACATTGAGGAATGTTCGTGCATGCATATACAGAAACAAGCGAAACGATCATGAATGGCTTCTGGTATGAATTATTTATTTAAATTAATTGTTTTTCATTCTGTAAGTGGACGCGTGAGTAAAATAGATTGTATGATAACGACAATATGTTTAACTATTTACCTTTACAAGTTTCTGAGCTTCAAGTTACACGTGTGCTATTAGTTAACAGTTTTTTTGGTTTTATTGTTATTGAAGGTTTTTATTGTTTTTAGAAATTGTTAAATTTATTAAACAATCAGTAATTTCATGCTTTCACAATGATCAATAGTCACTGGTGTTTCAGGTTTCAGGGCGACATTTCGTAAAATTTGCTGCATCAACATTCCTGAATCTGAGCGTGGATGTCTTTAATATATACGTAGGGGAGACTGGGGATAGTTGACTATAGGGGTAGGTAGACCAGCTACGGAAAACTCTTCGACAGTGTATGAACTATGTCATCTGATCATAACCAAGCATTACATTTCGCGTCCCGCTCAGTTGTCTGAAGCGTCACATCGCGGTCGTGCGTTGTTTTCGGACAGTGACATGTTTTTCATATTTCAATCACATAAGTAATATTTTGATATATTGTATTTTTTGATCTGATGCCTACTCGTTTTATGTAAATCATTTTTCTATTAGTCCTAGCGTTTAATGAGGGCTCATTTATCATATTTCATATCTTATTTTTCAAGTCAACGGCAGTGTTTAGGCTAGCCATGCGATCAAAATTAAAAATGGCGCCTGGGGTTGGTAGACCAATTTTTTTCGGGGCTGGTTGAATAATTATTCAACCAACCCCAATGAAATATGTAGTTGAAAACAACACATAAATTAACTTTTTATTGGAC
>NW_020438906.1:219639-235734 GCF_000699045.2 Agrilus planipennis | reverse complement strand
GCGCTGATGAGATCCAAAAAGATCGAAATCGCTATCCGCGTCTGGCAGTTTCGACAGAATACAGACCACTTCGAATTATTTTAATCGATTAAGCTAACGTGCCTATCACGTTGAGGTTCGCTACGCCAGGGTTCGTTTTCAGCAAGTAGATATCCACACAAGTGGACCTTATTGAAAAATACGTAATCCTAAAATGTAGCATCGTGCTACAGATGGCGTTCACTGTGCCGTTTGTAGTATTTTCTATAAATTATTGTGTCTGTAATTCGAGTTTCTACCAATTTTCTTCGGAAAAATTAACTGCAGCGATAATCAATGGCTAGAGTTTTTTAGCGGAACTGTTAACCATCATAAATTTTCACTACAGCACAGAAAACGGTTAGGTTAAAATCATAACGTTACGGTAAGAAAAGACAACATCGATTTTCGATTTTTTCGAAACAGAAATTAAAAGTTTGAGGCTAAAGCAGAAACTTTCCTTAATTCGATTTTTTTCTAACTTAAAGATAATCCGATTCGATTTAAGAGATTCGAGTTAAGGAAGTATGAAAGATGTGTCGCATCTTTGATTATTAGTAAAAGAAATTCCTTTTCTATATTTTTTTCAGTTTTTCACGAGTACCGCCGGTTCTAAATTAAATTTAGATTGGCGGAAGTCAGTTATAGTAACTTTTTTTTATGTGCGTGCCCGTCTCCCTTTCTTAATTTGCATTTCTGTATAGTATCAAATTTCATTCGCTTGGGACTTTTGGTCTAATCGTTCAGATTACAGATTATATGGCGAAAAGCCATTAGCGGCACCGTATGTACGTTTTGTACACTGACTTATTCGTTCCAACAAATCGGCCAAGTTTTTATTTTGCACCCTATTATCGGTTGTAGTCGACGTGGGACTAATGTCTCCGAGGGAGTAGATCTGGCGTAACAAAGTGGAAAGTATCATACGACCCTTAAACGCGGAAAAGAGCAGTCGTCAACAACCCCTAACTAATTTAACGTATACGTACACACAATAACACTTACACTGAAATGGACCTCTGTACAAATAATGCATGCAATGTTAATGAATATGCTCGTTTGCGTTTTTTGTATGATGTGTATCCAACAATTACATTATTATAAATGAAATTTGAAATGTCAGAATTAATGAGAAAAAAAAACGGTTGTCTGTAAAGTCGGTTTACTGACGATAGTTGAACGTGACAACGTCATAAGAAAATACTGATGGAATGGTTTCATTTTTCAAAAGAAAATTTTAATTTTATTTGTTTGATAGATATTTTGTATGGATATAGAGAAGGAGGTAAATGGAAATGTATTATTGTATAGCAGCTGTCCACGCGGACGCATCGCTCACTCAAGTAGGAGAGAGACAGATGTCGAACGCTGCCGAACGCGGAGGCCGATTGTGCCTCTTTGTCGCTCGTTCCGCGCTCTCGCTTGCACTTCAAGCCTTAAATGGAACGCCTCAGAGCGAGGTAACGCCGCATGAGTCATGTTTTTTCGTGCGTGCAGCCGGCTCCATCTAATTATAAGACGTTGTCACGTCAAAAACGCTACAAAATAGCTGAAGTAACGAATAATGACCAGTGACGTAGTGTGGGGGTGCAGAGGGTACCATGACCCCGGGCAGCGAAAATGTTAGGCGCAGCAAAAATTTTTTTTTCGTTTTCGGATAGAATTAAGGCCGCCGCGCAGTAATGTTAACAAGTTCTATATGGTAAGTAATTTCTTGGTTCCTACCGTACCGTCTTAGCATGCAAAAATACCAAGACGTGCTGACGAGCCCCAATAAGATCGAAACGTTTGACAGTTTCGACAGAATACTGCCACATTTAAGTAGGCAACCCAACGTATACACTGGCAAAAAAGACCAGGTTCCTAGACGGCATATGCTGGATCATTTTAGAACACGGTGAGTTTCTATAAATTGTTGTCGCGAGGTCGAGTGAGTTAGTACGAGTCAGTGAGTTCGAGGCGATACAAAACGAAGAAGTGATATTTATTAACTTTCCAGTCATATATCAAAATCACAGTTTTCAAAACATTTTGCAATTTGAAAGCTACAATTAGGCTATATTAATTTTCGTATTATAGACCATGTATTTTGGCTACAGGCAAAATGGTATGGAGTATGGGAAAGTTTTTGTATTTGAATGTTATAATGTTATACGAACATCCAATAATCCTATAACAAAAAAAGCTGCAGTTTTATTTAATAATTTTTGTCAAGAATCAGTTTGAATTTCTCTATTCTATTGTTAGAGTTGTTGACATTTGATAGTGCGAGAAGGAGAGAGAAATGTGGAGGTATAATTTAGCAATTAAAAAAAAATTCAAAGTATTAATGTAGACAACCGATTGTCTAAAAGATGTATATGCAAATTTAAAAAAAAAATTCTGTGAAAGTGGTTGCTCGTATCCTATTTCCTGAAATAAATTCACCCATCAATTTTGAAAAATCAATTCCGTGAACGACATTCTGATAAATATGCAACATAGCAATAGGATTCAATTTCATTTAGCCCATCGTTGATCAAATGTAACATTTAAGAAGTTTTACAATTATTGTGTTGAAAAACTTCATTCATTCGTGCACAACATAAGCGGAACAAATTTAGAAAATTTCGGTAAAACAAACTAAAAAGAGGAAACTAGCAAAGGGGAGTTAGAATCAGTATGACAAAATAGTATTGTATGATAATAAATAAAAGTACAGCAAAAACACTGGTATTCAAGGGATAAGAAAGTAAGGTAAAAGTGGATATAAAAATAGAAGACGAAACATTAGATGAAGTGGCTGATTTGGATACCAAGGAAGTCAGATAAGTGAGGATGGAAGGAGCAGTAAAAATATAAAACAGAGAATAGCGCAAAGTCGAGTCTCCTTTAACAGAAAGAAGTCACTTCTTAGCTGGGGAATGGTTAATTTAGAAATTCCAAAAAGATTGATATCTAAAGGTGTATGAATGAAGCACGTCGTTGTACGGAGGCGAAACGTAGGCGTTGGGCGCGGCGGAAAATAAAAAGTTAAAAGCGAACATTAATATGAAATTTCATTTTTAATGTTCAACTCCACAACAAACTACCTCAAGTTAATGAGGGAAAATTAAAAATGAAATTTCGTATTAATGTTTGATATTAACCCCTATCAAGTGTTAAAGTATTTAATAAGTTAAAAGCGTTCGAAATGTGGTGTTACAGACGAATGTTGAGGATTATATATGGGAGGTCAGAGGGCGCTATGGAAGTTAATAAGAAATAGCGGTGGTAGGTTGGTAGGACACCTTCTCAGGAATGAAGGGCTAGTTATGGTATATTTGGTACAGTCTATGTGATTTCTGGCATTCTTTTTGTTTTAGTAATTTTTCAACAGTAAGAACAAATCAAATGTATGTTACTCAGTTAGTAACATTTATTATTCATAAAATTAACATCTGGAAAACTTTTCACAAACATGTTGATCCAAAACTACAAAAAAAATTGAAGCGCCAGGTCGGTTATTGAATAGAAAGTCTTCCTTTAGCACTATAATTTTCAGAAATCATCTCTAAATTCTTCTGAAGAAGTTTGTGACTTTGAAGATATTTTTTATTCAAAAAGGTTGTTGTAAAATTCACTGAATTCCAACTGAATATTGGCAGGATAACTAATTATTTCAGTATGCTACTCATGAAAGGATTAACAATAATTTGTAAATTTTGTTTTGTACTTTCAAAGTCATGGAATTTACTCTTATCTAATAGTGTCGTGTACTAAAGTTTATGGTGACAGTACTAGGCTTTTCTTTCAAAATGGCGAGAATTTTGAAACTGGTTCATGCGAGCCATTTACAATGCGTTGATGGGCCTGGAGTTAGGCAGCCTTGGACTAGATAGTGCCAGAGCGTCATCACGATAGCGACTATCAGATCGCAGATTATGTGAGAGTTGCTGTCGTGATAATTATTACCGTGATAAGGAGGTTTTACAAAAGGTAGACTATTGTGGTGATGAAAAACAACGAATTTATTTAAATATAAGTTGATATATAGTCGCTTTCAAAACAAGGAAATGCTCATAAATAAGCTATAGTTCTTCAAATTTTATTTCTTTAGTCATTTCGAATGGTATGGCGAAATCATAAATAAATTCTTGCAAAGCATTAAGGATAACAATAGAGAAAATGATAAAGAAAGGAAAGAGCGCATACATAGGATTTGTAGATTTAGAAAAAGCTTTTGACAATGTTAAATTGAACAAGATGTTAAATATACTTAAAAATGTAGGGATGAGCTGCAGAGATAAAAGAGTGATACTTAGTTTGAACAAAGACCAACAGGCACTTATAGAGCTGTAGCAGCAACGTAGAAAAAAAATATTAGGGAGTCGGATAAGGATGCACACTGTCACCGCTTCTTTTTGACCTATACGTCGAAGACGCGATCATCATTAAAGACAGTACAATTGTAGGGATAGATATACAGAGGCAAAAGATTAGTATGCTTAGATTTGCAGATGATATAGAAGTATAAGCATCTAGCAAGGAGAAGTTAGAGATAGCTTTAAATAATGGAAGCGGTATTGACAAATAAAAAGAAAGTACTGTATGAAAATAAATAAAAGTAAAGCAAAACTACTGGTATATAAGGGAGTCTAGGGAGAGAGCGAATATAAAGATAGGAAACAAAAAATTACAAGTGGCTGATTTTTGGTATCTAGGAACTTAGATAAATCAGGACGGCAGGAGTAGTAGGGATATAAAGCAGAGGATAGCGTAGGATCAAGTCGCCTTCAATAAAAAGAAGTCACTTCTATGCCCGCAAACGATTAATTTAAAAATTCGAAAAAGATTGTTAAAAGAGTATGTTTGAAGCACTGCACTAATTAGATTACTGTTCGCAAATAGTTAAGGATGTTCTAGTTTAAGGGAAATGCTAAGATTAGATCAGGATAGGAAGGAGCGGAGGTGCGTGTCGAATCAGTCTTAAGACTGACGACCTTATGATGATAATGAGTAGATTACTTGTTCGCATTTAGCATCAGGATCGAAGACAGGTAAAGGTGATAAGGTTTTGACCATTGTCATTGTTGGTGATGGTTTAGATTTTGGATAGGTTTATCGTTCCTTTACAACAAGTAAGCGAAAAATATTTAGTAGCTAGGGGCTTCAAATTTATTAGCTTCTCTTTTGTTACAATTACTGAAATTAAAATAACAATAACCTATATACAGAAATTCTCTAATAATATCTTTTTTCCCTGACTACTCTTGAGCTATTGGGCTTTCCGGACTTTTTTTTTTGGAAACTTTACTAATCACTTTTTGAGCTTTTCTAATAAATATCCGCTTACTTTTCCTGAATACTTTGAGTTTTTCGGACTTGCTTTGACAACTTTCAGATTCTCTAATATCCCTAGATTGCTTGTTATGGAAATCCAAGTTACTTACTATAAATTTCATGATATTTAGCATGTTTTTGTTTTTGTATGGATACGTAATGAAAATGTTTTCTCTGCTGCAAGCAGTGCTTTCATCTGTTCTTTATAAGTAGTTGTAGTGTACGCATCCTTGGTAAATGTGAATATTTTCATGGAATCTATTACTCTAAACTTATGTTAGGCACGTACCTGACAGAGGGATTCAGTTTCTTATATTTTAAGGAACTTAAAACATTATACATTATCTGTCATCATCAGGTTAAGTAGCTATAGGAAATTTTATAGGTGCTGATGTGAAAATTTAAAAAACAAATTAGTGCGGGAGATGGACCAATACAAGTTACAAATATTGTTGCAGAATTACATTTCTTCTTTTTAAGGTTATGTAAATATTTAAATGATAAGTTTTTATATCAACCTTTTAGCAAATTTTATCATTACAAACGAGTGAATGATGATGCGATTTGAATTTTAACGATTCTTTAATAACATTTAGACAACACTTGCTGTATATGTACATTTATTTTACTTTTATCTAATTTTACCGTTATATCGAATCCCTTGGACATTCCGCCCCCCGCTTACATACATATGTATGTGCCTGTCGTAACTATAAGAATGGATCTATGGAATGTGCAATAAATTATTCGACATAATCATAAGGACCACCCTCGAACTGCATTTAGCTTAATACATTATATTTTGTAACGTTCCCTTTTCCTTTTCCCCCCTTATATCATCCTTGGCGGCACCCCAATGTACTTAGTAACCGCATACAAGTTTCGGGACGGTTTTTTTCATCAAGATGAGACCGTTGTAGTCATTACTTCCCGTTAACTCTCAGCAGGACTCTACATTTTGTTCATTATCCCTGTTATACTACCCCCGTTCGTAATTAATCTACACCATGCCGTAGTTAGGGCGGAAAACCTACTTAATACTCCCGAAAATCCGGCGGTTGTAAGCGCGTAATAATTTAATTGTCGATAGAATCAAAGGGATCGTAGAACATCAGGTAACATGAAAAATAATTGCTTAATCCACCAAGTGTTATGTATATTTTTTTCAAATTATGTTTGATAGCTTTACGCATTAGTCATTGTTATAAAAAAGTGGAATCGATATCTTTCCCCCAGTGGCATATGAATCAAGTCACAATAGCAAAAATCCTTGGGGCGCAGAGAATGGACAACGTAAAAAGGACAAAATTGGATCTTTTTATCGATTTTTAATTAATAACACGGAGAATTATTTTTGTGTTCAATGACTCCCTCCTAAAAGTTACTTGGCTCACGCTTCTGCTGTAATTCCATCAAAACGAACTCATAAGTAGACTATTTCGGTTAGGACTTTAAAGGATTACCTATCTAAGGTTACCTAGGCAGGTATTTACAGTAAATTCCGATGTCCGGAAACGCTTCTTGCTAATAAATTGTAAAAAGAGTGGAAGAATGAGACTTACCATCTTTCTGACTTTGCCTGGACAAATCCTGGGCTAAATCTAAGTCGAGACTTCCGTCTGAATCCGCGTCCTTTACGCTGTGGGCTTGATTTGAAGGATAGTAACAGGGAGAATTACACCAGGTCATTGTAACCGATCTTTTAGAGTCTGTATCACCTATTAGGGCTTCTATAGAAAACGGTTTAGGCACAGGTTTAATTATAGCCTCGCAAGTAGTCACTGGTTGCAGAATCGCCTGATCAGGAGTCGCTCTTGAGGGAACTGGCATCTCCATGGTATAAGCTTTTTGAAGAAATTTTTAACTATGTCCGCTTTTTAAGTTTTGTCACTCCTTTGTCAATTCATCAACTCATTTTTTCTCGAATTTCACTTCTAGATTCTATCGTATAAAACTTTGAATCGGTGATCTAAAAGACCAATGTTCGACTGGTGCACTCAGCTTATCCCTCGGAAGTTTGTCGCGGACTACTGACTTTGATTGAAGAAAACCGATCGGGTAAAAAGAGAAAAGGGTATGAGAGAGAGAATGAGAAAGGAAGAGGTGTGAAAAGGCATGTGTTTCGTTGTTTCACGCCCCTCTAGAAATCTGTTGGCTCGACGTCGGCCAATGGTGAAAGCGGTCGCTGACAGGTTCTTAATGTGATTCTAGTATTAATTAAGCTCACAGTTTAGGATTAAGGGGGGAGATCACTAAACTAAGTATCTCGTTTGCTCATTACGGAAACGTTAATGGGAACGTTTAGCAACCGAGTACTGTTTAATTTGTCTATTGTTAGTGGACGTCAGATTATAAACTACTTGAACTAACTGAACTTAATTTTTTTTGGGCTTCCATTTACAATTATGTAACTTATTGTACCTAAGTAACTTTTACTGTGCTAGTGAATATAATTTTTAATTAAGATTCGCGCCTTAGAAGGACTGTAAGATTTGTTTCATATTTAGGGTTCGAGATTCAAATGAAGAGGGAGATATAAGGGCTTTGGTTCCCAGACGCAATCAAAATAAACTTAAATTAGGAATTAGTTTCCTATATTTCCTGATTTGTTTATTGATTCATTCATTAGATATGACGGTTGCGGATATTATTAATAAACGATGCAGAGAGATAATTGGGAATTGGTGATCGATTAATAATCGATTAACGTGTGAGTTTCGCCATGTGTTGTAAATCAACAAATAAAAAATCATTGCGTTCTCATGATGTTCCCTGATTTAGGATTATTATAGTGTATTTTAGTTATTTAATTAATATTGTCTACTTTGTTGTACTAATTGTTTTGTTGTACAAATTTACATCTTACCCTTTCCCTATATCAAAATTCAACATATAAATATTTTAGGTAGAATCCATTTCGACGCACCTGCTATAATAAAAATTTTTATTATAAATTCAGTTTGATGATGATTTTGAATAAAAATGCATGTAGTTATTTCATCATCTGGAATTATTAAGCGGTTCGACTATAAAAAATCTTTTAAGTATAATATCAATATTATCGTTCAGTTCTATTGATTGATTATTTATGTTAAAAAATATGTCTAAGGTTTAAACAACCCCCCTCCTTCTACCCTCTCACCCTCGACCCAATCTTACATGAAATACTTGCGGGATCACGGGGAAAATGAAAAAGGAAAAGTTACCTAAATTTTAAAACGATATTTACAATTTATGCCACTAGCCAATTGCTTCGAAAATAATAAAAATTACAAATTGGACCCGAATCTGTAAAAATAAAATCTCAGCAGAAATAAATTTACTAGGTATTTTAGTTGATATTACAAATTAAATTGTAATAAAAAACTTGATAGATATAATTTTTAAAAGAACGTCAAAATTGACATTATTACAAGTTATCTAATAAATAGGTGTGTACTACTATTTCTACGGCAAATTCAGTCATATATACACTCGAAAATTGTAATTTTTGCATTGTCGTAAAAATTTAGTTTTCTCCATAATGACAAATTTATTCCACAAATGACCGGTACATTTCAAGAACGATTGCGAACGAATGATTACGTTTTACAGGTGTATTCCCAACTTTAGAAATGAATATTAGGATTAGGTACGCCTACTTACCAATACCTATAGTAAAAATTAAACACATCATTTGGCTATTACATCGTGGTAGGTATAGTAGAGATAAATTGAAATTGTCAAATGATATTAGGCAGTGAAAAAATGACATTAAGTATTTAAATGTGTAGCTATAGCTATACCTACAACACTTATTCTTTATTACTATTTCCGATAGGTATAGTGTTATGCCTATTAGGAGCATCTACCTGTTACTTGTTTGACATACTATTTAACATCAATATTCTAATTGTAAGTATGTATTACCTACATATGTATAATACCGTTAACATCGCAAGCAATGCCTAAGTTGCAGACTGACCTAAACGTCGAACAGGTCGAAGACGCTTACAATATCTGCACAAAAATATTGCAAATAAAGGGTTCCAAAATATATATCTAAGAGGTTAAAACGTTGAAAATGGATAAATGGAGATTATTTCTTAAAAAAATGTCTTTAATGGCGTGTTACACAAATAGAATGGTTCAAATAATGTGTATTACTGTTTTTATAATGTTTGTGTTCCAATTTTATAAATATCTACAAGCTAGTTCTCCCAGCAGACAAATAGAAAATTGTAATTGTAATTTAAGGTAAGCAAGTGTTTTATATGGGCGCTCATATTTTTTTCCTACATTTTTATGTGAGTGCTTTTAGCGACAACAGTTTAGATACAGTAGCTTTAAGAAATAAAGCACGAATTCAGCGTTTATGTAACACATGTAAAAATTGGGAAAAACAGATAGAGATAAATTTTAAACCTAAGGCAAGTGAATATTTGATCAACAATCGATACAAATTGGTATACTGCAAGATTTTCAAGGCTGCATCTTCATCGTGGTTGTATAATTTCAATTTGATGGCAGGGTAAGATTGTGCTAATACTTTTAGACAATATGTTGAATAAAATAAACCCAGATACTAATACTTACGTTATAACCAGTTTCATATTCACATTTATTGTTAGGTATAATACTTCATACATCAATGAATTCATAACCGATCCAATGGGACTCATTCGTAAGAAATACTTTCGGCCGTCATTTTTTGAACTGAAAAGGGCCAATAGAGTCTACACTTCTTTTATTATAGTCAGACATCCCTTCGAACGTCTCTTGTCGGCTTTCAAAGATAAATTAGAATGTGCAAGAGATAATAACAAGGCCTATCGCAGATTGAGATTGTTAATAAAGAAAGGAAGACGTGGTCAAAATCCTGTAAGATTCGTTTATTATTTTTGTTGGGGGGAGATCTACTAAACTATTAGAGGGATGGTGTGGGATGTAATAGAAGTAGACTTTAATAAAAATGAAAAGTGTAATGGCCACAATCTTGAAAGGGGTTCAATTTGGGTTCGAAATGTTTTTGAGGAGTGGTTTTAAAATTTAGTGCAGAAAAGCTTGTAAACGTATGAAGTTTGATGATAAAAACTGGAGACGTGGTTGAAAATCGATTCCGTTCGCTTTTTTTCCTTTTGTACAGGGAATCTTCTCGAAACATTTGTATGTATGCGTTGAGGTGTGGTGTGGTTTCTTGAGAGTTTAATAAAAGTATTACGTCCACAATAATATTCAAACCGAGCGGCATGGTCTTGTGGTTAAGGTCCTAGCGTAACATTTGTGTGGCTACCTGTCCAAATCATTCTTAGGTTTTCTTAGATCGAGCAAAGCCTTTTTCTCCCAAATAACCGCCAATTCCCACGAAAGAGACTCTAAGAAGTTAATAGTATGTATCTACTTACTTACCATTTTGCAACAATGTTCACTGTGTGATTGGGTGTTACAACCTGCTCACCGCAGTCGTCAACTCAAGAGCAGGTGGTTATGAAATGCAATAAAGTAATGTGGGTTCGCTTGAGTATCCTGCGGAATGATAGCATGTATGGGAGGGGGAGAATAAAGAACTGAGGGCAAGGAAATGCCTGTTCCAGAAAGGGATGGTGTGGATACCTTCCAACAAAAGATCAATTTTGATATGTTATTCCATACAATTTTTTTGCTATTTTTAATATTTAACCGGTACACGCCACCACGCGGTATGATAAGGGGTATGGGAGAGGGAGGGGGGAAAAGTAGAGAGTGGAATAACTCAATTCCGTGAAAAAATAAATTGTAATTTTAAATTCTATCTACTGTTATACGAGGGTGGATTGATAAGTTTCCGGCCTAACCAAGAGATGACGCCACTAGGCCTACCTTGAGGTGACATTCTATAGTACCATCCTTGGATAGCTTGTAGCTATAGTTTNTTGAATGACGTTTTTTCTTTAAAAAAAAGATGTTTCCCTTTCATGGTCACTGATTCGTTCAAATCGGAAAGCCGACACGAAGTGGATAAGCGTCACCCATCAAAAAGTATTACAATTTCAGGGTTCTAAAATTGTATAACGCGTGGAGCGCCACTCAACCTAATAAATGTAGCCCATACGGGTAGGGCAACCCTACGGGCAAAAAGCTGGCGAGATATACACTTATTTTTGAGTATATGTATATTTCGTTTACTTTCTGTACCGATGTGACCTTCAGTTTGACCGGCGCAAAGTAGAAAAGAACAGCACTAGGCCAGAAAAGAAAGGAGACAACTCTCGGCTAAACTCTTAACCGGTGAGGAGCGTATAATCGGTACAGTACTGCACGGAAAAATTGACCATTTTATCCACTACAATTGCATTTCTCAAATGTGCTGTTATTGGTACCATTTACTACTGAAAATATCAACGAGATGTTTATTTCTATTTGAAGATATATTGAAGGCTTTAACGCTTGTTTTCGACTCGCACTACTATTCATGATAGAACAAAACTTTTGGCAGATACTGTATGAAAAAGTATGTTTAATAACAAGAGTCGAGAGTATAATGAGCTTTTACTTCCCTACCTACGATTTTGCTAGCGCGCATCCAAGACACAGGGCACATCGCTAGAGAAAGTAAATGAAGTATAATGTACTTTAGGTTAATCTCTAATTTCATGGAGTAAGCTCAAAAATTGTTTTTTTTTTTTGTTTCTCATAAAATCTCTCTTTTTTCCATAACTAAGCCTTCTGGCCTTAAGGGGGCTTGGTTACAGAGGAAGAGAGAGAGAGGTATCGCTCGTTTTTATGTCAGTCTCTGTTGCATACAATGTAGTCGCTCCTAAGATGTATGGGTGTGGCCGGGAAATGAACCTACTGTATAGAATCTTTATACTAGTGGCTAGACTACTCCGCTCAGTAAATGAATAATAAGTATTAGGTACCTACAGGAAAATATAAATTTCTCAACTGTGCTTTGTTAATTTTCAGGGGGCTTATTTAAGAAACTGCACCTCAGGCCCCACATTTTTTCAGTTTATTACTTACGTGATACGAATGGCTAAAATAAACAGATTTAACGAACACTGGGAGCCGGTTTGGTCTTTTTGCACTCCCTGCTTTTTTGAATTTGATGTAATTGCTCATGTCGAAACGTTGCAGGTATAGATATTATTAATAGATATACTGAACAGGCGAATGAGGGTAGGTATTTTTTTTAAGTAAAATAGCGGTTTTGTAACTTACAGGAAGATGCAGATTATTTAATAAAACATGCAAAATTAGAAGATGTTATTAAACCGCAGTGGAGGCACAAGAGTGCTTCGCAAACGAAAGACGAAGCAAAGAAATACTTTTCGGAATTAAGTCAATCCCAAATCAAAGATCTTTACAATATCTACAGGTAGTTGATCAAAATATCTAGAATAAGGGTAATTTTACGTCAGTGTTCTTTTTTTTATAGACAGGACTTCGAAATGTTTGGTTATAGTGTAGATGAATATTTGTATCATCAGCGGTGAAGCTTATTGTGGAAGCCGTCAGGACTTGTCCATTTTAATCTACTTTGTGAATCAATTATCATCTCTGTTTATATTTTAATGTAATATTTTTGGCCACTTCTGTACATAAAATAGTAAATATTTATGCATATCTTTGAAATAAAACAATTTACAATAATCTAACGTTTAAATTACTGTACCGGCAATTAGGGGCGGATTTGCAAACGAGTTTTAGGGAAGTGGAATTAAATATCTTCCAAATGCAACCTATTGTGAAATAACTTGTCTAATATGCCGTGTTTTTTAATATCCAGTACTTCCAGGTACAAACAGCAGTCATTCAAGTTGAGTGGCATTTTTATATAATTTTTTTTATTGAAAATGAATGCTGTTGGGAAAGGAATTTCCCATATTTCCCCAGCCTCTTTTGTGCCTCCACTGACGGTGTAGTTCAAAGATCGAAAAAGAGTAAACCTATTACACCAAAATATAAAGATTCTACACAGTAGGTTCACAACTTTGATCTGCTTAACATGCCGACATATTTTTTGGATGCCATCATAAATTAACTTTACGTGCGTTAAACTGCTATAACAAGGACGGTTCAGTAGCTTTACCGAAGTGTTTATAGTCGGGACGTTCAAAATTGGCATAGTCTGCAATAAAACTGTGGCATCTATAGGTTGTTCGGAAAGTCATTTCGTTTTTTTTTTGTGGAAATGAAAGACAGTTTTACACGCTCATAAAATTTTTGGTCTTTGCTGGCAAAAAACTGATCGAGGAGGTTTTTGATCTCCTCACTTGAGGTGAAGGTTTTACCGTCTAAAAAATTTTGGAGTGACCGGAACAAATAATAATCCGATGGTACCAGGTCTGGAGAATATGGTGGGTGTAGCATTGTATCCCATTGAGGTGTGAGGTCTCGCGTTGTCTTGGTGAAACACTACACCTTTCCTGTTGATTAGTTCTGACCTTTTCTGTTGAAGTGCATCATTCAGTTTGTCCAGCTGATGACAGTAGACTTCGGAATTAATCGTTGTGTTATCCGGTAAAAACTAAAAAAAAAAACGATTCCTTTAAAATCCCACCAAACAGACAGCATCACCTTTTTTTGGTGAATATCGGCTTTGGAAATGGTTTGAGCCGGTTCATCTTTTTTGCTCCATGACCTCTTGCGTTTGACGTTGTTGTATACAACCCATTTTTCGTCCCCAGTGATGATGCGCTTCAAAAACGGATCATTTTCGTGACGATTGAGAAGCGAATCGCAGACGTCAATGCGGCGACACAGATTTCTCTCTGTGAGAACATGGAGAACCCATACATCGAGCTTCGAGGATAATCCCAGGCCTTTCAAGTGGTCATAAACTGTTGAATTTGATAAATTTAACCTCAATCCGATCTCACGTGTTGTTATTCACCGGTTCACATCAACTAATGCCTTTATCGCGTCTTTATCAGCTTCAACCGGCCTTCCCGAACGTGGTACATCTTCGACATCAAAATTGCCGGATCGAAATTTAGCGAACCAGTTCTGGCACTGGCGTACTGTCAACACACCTTCTCCATACACATCAGACAATTTCTTTCTGGCTTTAACAGCATTTTTACCCTTTCTGTAGTAAAACAGTAAGATATGTCGAAAATGCTGCTTATCGCTCTCCATATTTAAAAGGGCACCAACCAAAAACTACTGCGTAGAAATAATTGAAATTTTTCACACACAAGCCTTGCTATATGAGCTCTCAAAGCATATAAAAATTATACGGCTTAAATGCGAAGTTGGGTGCAAAAGAATACAATTAAATCCTCTGTCGGGAAAAAACGAAATGACTTTCCCAACAACCCTATACTTTCTTCTTTCAACTTACTACCTAGACTAGAGTCTAGAGCCTACTTTTACTCACGACAGACGTTCTAGAGCTAGGGAATATCGTAAACATTGAAAAGAGATGTCAGGTAGGAATTGCAGCGGAGACTAATAATAAAAAAGGAATAACGTTGCACCAATTTATGTGTAACAGAAACAGATACAGGCAAGTAGAATTGGAGCATGTTACCACAATCGAACTTTAACGAAAGTTCAACATTCTCAGGAATTTAAGAAAACGAAGGCATTTGTTTAAACGGCATTTTACAAAATTGAAAATACGTTTGAAAAAGTATTTTAAATAAATACAAAATGCTTTTTCTTAAAAAAGTATTTAAATACAAGATAAAAATAGGTATTTCTTATTTGCATTTTAAATGCAAGTATTTCAAATAAATTACAACTCTGGAAGACACTCTATAGAAGCCAGCCCCTGTCACACTATAAAGATTCTTACAGTAGGGTCACTCATTCGATCTTCCTAAAATACCGAATAGTGAATCTACTGTATAGAATCTTTATACTGTGTCCATACTTTTATTACGTATTTCATAATAAATTTATTTACTTCAGCCATCGATTAGATATATGAGTAAATGATTTTAAATTTTCTTTTTTTTTTTCAGTAAATTGGTGCAAGTGGAATGCAATGGCTTCAAAACTTCTTGGTCGTTAAAGTTAAAGGAGGCGTAAAGATTAAGGTAGGATTTTAAAAACGTATTTCAGGTACCACTTAAGTTACGTACGAAATTTTTTAAACAACTAACTAGAATTTTTAATATTTTTGCTGTTAAACGAATGTATGAGGGGAAATTTCAACCCTTTTCAAATGTGACTTTTGTCCCTGATCAGGGCCGTAGCGATGAGCTCGGGGCCCCGGTGCGGTATTCCGCAAGGGGCCCTTCTTAAAATTAATGATCAGAAAAATGTCATTAAAAAAATGTTTTAATTTCACGAATAGATGATTCCCCGTGCAGCACTGACAGATAACCTCTCACGGTGATGCCAACGTCGCGGTGTCGGCATGGGCGGCAGTTGACAGCATCACGTGGTACGGCGGTCAATTGAAAATGAGCGAGCCCGAAAAATAAATCTATCAAATCGAGAAAAAAAACGTTTTAGAAATAAGAGCAGGCACTTGATGTTTGTGCAATGAATTCTATAGTGATGTTTCGGGTGATATAGATTTATGGTCAGCAATTAGTAATTTTTTATGGTAGCAATGATAATTATATCAACGGATTTAAGGAAACCATGAATGTAGAAGTATTCGCGATTTCGAGATGTATGCATTCCATGTAACTACGTACCTGATCAAATATATGGAGTATTGTGACAAAAATTGATATAGAAAAAAGTAAAATAAAAAATTATGATGTTCATTTCGTAGTTTGACTCAGCTCATCTCTAACAGCATAGTTTTTTTTAGAAGTCATTTTTTGAAAACAGAAAACTGCTAAGGGGCCCCTCGAC
>NW_020438906.1:217077-219546 GCF_000699045.2 Agrilus planipennis | reverse complement strand
ATACACGAATTATACAAATAAATTATCAAGATTTGAACACATTCATAAGAAAAAAATATCGCTCTGTTTTAGAATGCAGCCATTGCGCCAAGTTCATTGTTTTGCCGCGGGACTTCTTTGGTGGCGATGGCGTGTGCTAGTAGTACTCGGGAATTCCCCGCTTTTTATTTTTGAAATTTATTCGTGGACTTTATTTCGTGATTTATAAAGTTGAAACTACAGTGTAAAACTGTTCTATATTAAGGGAGAGCCCCATTCGATGAATTTGTTTCAGGCCTCAAATGGTTTAGTTACACCACTGATTGTATGTACCTATGTATGTATATATATTTATGGATTTAAAAAAAGGCAATGCTACTTCAGTACTACAGACAGACTCTTCAATTGCATTTATATGTATATATTAGGGTCTACAACTAGATACTTATGGGTGCCTTAGGGGCCATCCATAAATTACATCACACGAATTTCATGATTTTTTGACTCCTCCCCCGTCCTTGTCATAGCTGGTCACATTTGTGAGACTCCCCCCCTTCCTAGTGTGACGTCACATATTTTGCAATTTTTACATGTACTATCAAGTTTTTTGTTAATATTGCAAAGTTCGTATTTTAACACGTAGATTTTGAAATGTGACATCACGAAATTTAGGACCCCTCCCATCCCCTTATCACACAATGTCACACTTCTTTGACCCCCTCCCTCCCTCTTAACGTGTGACGTAATTTATAGATGGACCCGTATACCTTCATAGGTCCAGAAATATTGCCGGAAAGGAGAATATTTTGCCTTTTATAATATTGAGAATTATGGTATTTTCTACTATCGCATCAGATCGCAGCGTTATTGTTTATTGTATAATAATACTTCATATTTGTATGTAGATACGTTTTACTTTATCGCGACTACGTCACTGTAACTATGTAAATTAATGAAGAGAGCAAATTCATTTGTTTGTTTTATAAACGAGCCACCGATTATGGAAAATGAGGTTGGTAAACTGAAATCGCGTGTATATCAATTATTCATGAAAGGTAATTATAGTGAACCTCCTTGTTAAATAGTAGTATGAAATATATAATTTAAAATAATTGTCGTTTCCCGCATTTCCAAACTGTTCGTAATTTAATCGATTTTCCCATGGAAAGGGTGGTTATTGGTTAGCCTCGAGCATCGATACCTATAGGTACGTATGAATATTAGAAGCATTGAAAATTATTAGATTCATGTCTTATAGAGTTGACTATAGACGATATCATATACAGTTTTAATATTATACGTACATATTTATGTGTGTAGTGTGAGGGCGCAGCCACTTCTTTTTTAATTCATTCGCTTGGTCCCGGAGGTCCATTCGTGCGGACAAAATCGCAACGCTGTTGTTGCCGCGACAGTGATTGACAGGGAAACAATAGCCAGTGTCAAATTATGACAGTTGAGTAAAAGAGAGTGAGAGAGAAGAAAGGAGAAAACAAAACGGCAACGTTAATGTATTTCGTTCAAGCGGCACTTATTGAATTAGAGTGAACACAAGTCGTTATTATATTACACGCTCGCGATCCTCAATTTACACTAATTCGTGATTCTTTTCATACGCAAATTACAGACGGTACGCCTAATTTCAGCTGATATTTTTATGATTTTGTAAGGGATGCAGCTAGAATTGCTAAAATCGTTTAATTCTTATACTCAAGAGTCTAAACCCTTGAGTACGTATTGATAAAATTTTTACAAACAAATATACAATGTTAAATAAATCGAGTTTCAATCGGGTAAGAATTATGAATTTATAAAAGGGTGTATGTTGATGAGTTCTATATTTTCGTATTATTGGTTGTCAAATATGACCTATAGGATTTTTTTCAAAAACGGGTTTATTTCAAAGTAANAACTAGAACAAGCCACATCCTTAACTATTTGGGAACAGTAATCTAATCTAAGTCTACCTCTACTCCTCTTAACTTCTGCTTTTAATATGTCTCGGACTAGCCCTTAGAAGAGAAGGTGTCCTACCAACCTGTCTCATCTACTTATTGTTTTCCATAGCTGCTCTATTCTCCTACTCTTTTTAATCTCTTCTCATTCGCCTGGAACATCACATTTCGAACGCTTCTAACCTTTTCCTTTTTACTGCTATTATGGAAGGTAGAGGTAAGGTGAACTACTTATCTCTCATGGGGAGAACGTTGAAAAAAGTGTCCAGCTATAAGTAGTAAATAACAGTTCAAAAACCCTCCAAAATGACGCTAGCGTAGGCAAAAGGTATGTAGTAGTTGTTGACGGATTGAAGGGTGCCGAGTTAGAGAATTTTATATTTTTAGTGACTAAAATAATTAGTGACAGTCCAGTATACCAAACCTCAACTATTTACTTAGTTAAAAGTAATTTTGTCCTTGTTTATTTTTCTATCCTATTCTAATAACTTTTGGCGCTTTATTTGAAATTTACCCTGTTGCTACTGTGGCGCCA
>NW_020438906.1:211003-212606 GCF_000699045.2 Agrilus planipennis | reverse complement strand
TTGCAAAATTATTTAAACTGCCTCGTTAAAATTTAAGAATATGCTTTATTTAAAAGCATATTTAGCCAAAAATAATAACAAGTGAATTAACTTAACGTTCTACACACCTATAAAACTTTTGCTTTGTTTTCTATTGTTAATTAATATACATTTTTGTTTTAAGAAATTGCTAAACATTTTCGTCTAGTACTGTACAGTTCTAGCCGATCTCCTAAGACCGCCCGTCGAGAGCTCTGCTCGTTCAAGCTTGTTCCAACTATTTCTGTCTTGCTCACGCCTAGTGTGTATTCTTTCTATCTTCGCGCAGATTTCTTCAAGGTCACAATTCCAACAAATTGAAATGGACTGTAATACGATGCGGATTTTCATTTATAATCAGTTCTAAGGTTTGTAAATAAAAGTATATGATGCGAGCAGATGCGAACTTTACCATACATGCCGTATGAATATTTCTCCCATTTTTAATTCTATGGTCAGCCTTCAACGCCATAGTTCTTTGGGTTTTTGCATGTGGATCTTGAAGCCCTGGTCAAATTATTATTACTCCATACGGTCTATTCAAATATATCCTTTAGCAATGCATGTTACCTGGCAAAGAGATCAGTGAGCTTTTCAGTTTTGATTGTTAGTGCCTTAATAGCATACCATTATCATAAGATCGTCAGTCCTAAGACTGGTTGGACACGTACCTCCATTCTTTCTTATCCTGAGCTAATCTTCGCATTTCCCTAAAACTAGAACAGCCCACATCCTTAACTATTTGGGAACAGTAATCTAATCTAAGTCTACCTCTACTCCTCTTAACTTCTGCTTTTAATATGTCTCGGACTAGCCCTTAGAAGAGAAGGTGTCCTACCAGCCTGTCTCATCTACTTATTGACATCCATAGCTGCTCTATTCTCCTACTCTTTCTAATGTCTTCTCATTCGCCTGGAACATCACATTTCGAACGCTTCTAACCTTTTCCTTTTTACTGCTATTATGGAGGGTAGAGGTAAGGTGAACTACTTATCTCACATGGGGAGAACGTTGAAAAAAGTGTCCAGCTATAAGCAGTAAATAACAGTTCAAAAACCCTCCAAAATGACGCTAGCGTAGGCAAAAGGTATGATATGATAAATGTAGTAGTTGTTGTCGGATTGAAGGGTGCCGAGTTAGAAAATTTAATATTTTTAGTGAGTAGAATAATTAGTGACAGTCCAGTATACCAAACCTCAACTATTTACGTAGTTCAAAGCAATTTTGTCCCTGTTTATTTTTCTATCCTATTTTAATAACTTTTGGCGTTTTATTTGAAATTTACCTTGTTGCTACTGTGGCGCCACCCTAATTTAACGCAGTTTGACGGATACTTTTTCACTACAGAGCTAGTACTTCTTACCTCTACCCTCCATAATTATTATATGCAGTGGTGTAACAATAGGATGATAGAATGGGCAAGATGCCACGTGCTCACGGTCCAAGGGGCCCCCGACCCGAAAGGCCGTGAGGACAGAAGGAACGTAACATTTGTTACACAAATTGGTAAAAAATAATTTTTATTTAATTAATTTAAAAATTATACAAATAAATTATCAAGATTTGAACACATTCATAAGAAAAA
>NW_020438906.1:208729-210763 GCF_000699045.2 Agrilus planipennis | reverse complement strand
ATACACGAATTATACAAATAAATTATCAAGATTTGAACACATTCATAAGAAAAAAATATCGCTCTGTTTTAGAATGCAGCCATTGCGCCAAGTTCATTGTTTTGCCGCGGGACTTCTTTGGTGGCGAGGCGTGTGCTAGTAGTGCTCGGGAATTCCCCGCTTTTTATTTTTGAAATTTATTCGTGGACTTTATTTCGTGATTTATAAAGTTGAAACTACAGTGTAAAACTGTTCTATATTAAGGGAGAGCCCCATTCGATGAATTTGTTTCAGGCCTCAAATGGTTTAGTTACACCACTGATTGTATGTACCTATGTATGTATATATATTTATGGATTTAAAAAAAGGCAATGCTACTTCAGTACTACAGACAGACTCTTCAATTGCATTTATATGTATATATTAGGGTCTACAACTAGATACTTATGGGTGCCTTAGGGGCCATCCATAAATTACATCACACGAATTTCATGATTTTTTGACTCCTCCCCCGTCCTTGTCATAGCTGGTCACATTTGTGAGACTCCCCCCCTTCCTAGTGTGACGTCACATATTTTGCAATTTTTACATGTACTATCAAGTTTTTTGTTAATATTGCAAAGTTCGTATTTTAACACGTAGATTTTGAAATGTGACATCACGAAATTTAGGACCCCTCCCATCCCCTTATCACACAATGTCACACTTCTTTGACCCCCTCCCTCCCTCTTAACGTGTGACGTAATTTATAGATGGACCCTTATACCTTCAGAGGTCCAGAAATATTGTCGGAAAGGAGAATATTTTGCCTTTTATAATATTGAGAATTATGGTATTTTCTACTATCGCATCAGATCGCAGCGTTATTGTTTATTGTATAATAATACTTCATATTTGTATGTAGATACGTTTTACTTTATCGCGACTACGTCACTGTAACTATGTAAATTAATGAAGAGAGCAAATTCATTTGTTTGTTTTATAAACGAGCCACCGATTATGGAAAATGAGGTTGGTAAACTGAAATCGCGTGTATATCAATTATTCATGAAAGGTAATTATAGTGAACCTCCTTGTTAAATAGTAGTATGAAATATATAATTTAAAATAATTGTCGTTTCCCGCATTTCCAAACTGTTCGTAATTTAATCGATTTTCCCATGGAAAGGGTGGTTATTGGTTAGCCTCGAGCATCGATACCTATACGTATGAATATTAGAAGCAATGAAAATTATTAGATCCGTGTCTTATAGAGTTGGGACGTTCAAAATTGACATAGGCGGCAATAAAACTGTCGCATTTACTTTCTTCTTCAACTTACTAACTAGACTATACTAGACTAGAGCGGTTACTGCCAAAACGTGTACTTCTAGGAAATATCGTAAACGTAGAAAAGAGATGTCACGTAGAAATTGCAGCGAACACCAATAAAGAAAAAGGAATAACATTTACTAACTGATGGGTAACAGAAAGAGATACAGACAAGCAGAGTTTGCGCATTTTGCCAGCATTGGACTTTAAAGTAAATTCAACGTTCTCAGGAATTTAGAAAATTGGAGAGGTTTGTTTAAAGATATAATACCAACCAGGCAGTGATCTTTTGCGTACCTAAGCAACCTCTAACCGCTGCAGCGCTTACTAGTATTCGGTTATCTCTTTTTAACCGACGAAAAAAAGAAGAAAGTTCTCAAGTCGACGCGTATATATTTTTTTTTTATGTATGACCACATATTACTTTTTACAGAGTAGTACGATTTTGATAATTCTTTTTTATTGGAATGGGCATACCCCGAAGTTGGTCCCATATAAATTTAAAAACAAATTCCAACCCCAAGGAAAGGAAAGCAGGGGACGATTGTTGATTGTTGTTCACCCACTGATTGTAATGTATGACCACGCATAACTTTTGATAGAATAGTCCGATTTCTCTTTTTATTGGAAAGGGTGTACCTCGAATTTGGTCCCACATAAACATAGGAAAATAGGGGATGATTTATAATAGGAAAATAATAGCATTAGTAGTAGTGGTAATTAGTAGATTATAGCCACAAAAAA
>NW_020438906.1:204303-207484 GCF_000699045.2 Agrilus planipennis | reverse complement strand
AAAAATTTTATGAGCGTGGAATTATGCTACTACCAGAAAGATGGCAAAAGGTGTTGGACCAGAACGGTCAATATATAATTTAATAAAGTATTTGTTTATTATACGAAAACTGTCTTTCATTTCCACAAAAAAAAACGAAATGACTTTCCGAACAACCCTATAGAAACAAGAAAGACGATACGTCCATTCTCGCAGATAATTTACTGCGGACTGTAGCTCAGTCAGTAATATTTTCTGATTTGATTTGGTTCACATTTCTTTCCCTATTTTTCCAATTATAATTTAAGCTAGATAAGCGACGGCCGCACAGGTCTAGGTCTAGGCTTGTAGGGTCTAATCAAAAAGATTAGAAGTATAGACGATACAAAAAGTATCATATCAAATACGACAACTGATTGCGTATCAATTTCGGTATTATTCAGTATTAGCAGTTGTAAAATACAAAATAAGCCGAATCTACTAATTTTACTTCTGTTCGCATGCTTTTTTCACTATCATTTGCGCATGCGCAGTGCTCAAAATTCAATTTTGCGCGTTAAGAATGCAGACGCAAAATTTTAAAAATGGGCATGCTCAAATTGTTGTATAAAAGACAAACCGGGTTCTGAGAACGAATTATAGTAAAAATCCGACACTGCCTCCCTTTAGGAGGTGTCTTTTGAAGATTGCCCCTCCTCGAGAATAATTAAACAAAAAAAAACTCAGAACGAACATACCTCTTGTACCTCTTGCCTTTGAGTAAAATTGAATGCGTATTACCCTATTGTCCCGTATTATTATTGGATTTGACAATTTTTTGGAATACTTAGTATAAAAATACATATTTTTTTTTGGGGATTGTTTTGTCTTTGTATTGTAACAACTATATATTAAAAGACTAGAAAAAAAGAGTGAGATAGAGATAAAGGGAGCTAAGTAAATGTTAGGGGAGAGATGAAAATTGTTGTATAGGACATTTCCGTAGCATTCGTACATATAATGATACGTTATTATCGCATGTTGTACAACACATTATGCAAATCGATGCTTGCCTCGGTTCGTTGAAATTATAATGCTCATTCTCGTGCTCCGTACGATACGCCTATCAACGTTATTACTAATGCATGGCTTGCCTGGATAGCTGGCAAGCATCGTTCGGCCTGTTGAACAGGCTGCCATTGAATTAGACACATTAATTTATTACATTACATTCTAGTATTTATTAATGTAAGGAAACCGCTGCAGAATGGATCTATGGTCATTCTCATGTGTACATACAGTAAGTGCTAATATCAGCGAAGTAGTCACGGGGCGGGTTTAGGGTGTTCAAACCTCCACNTATCCTGAGCTAATCTTCGCATTTCCCTAAAACTAGAACAGCCCACATCCTTAACTATTTGGGAACAGTAATCTAATCTAAGTCTACCTCTACTCCTCTTAACTTCTGCTTTTAATATGTCTCGGACTAGCCCTTAGAAGAGAAGGTGTCCTACCAGCCTGTCTCATCTACTTATTGACATCCATAGCTGCTCTATTCTCCTACTCTTTCTAATGTCTTCTCATTCGCCTGGAACATCACATTTCGAACGCTTCTAACCTTTTCCTTTTTACTGCTATTATGGAGGGTAGAGGTAAGGTGAACTACTTATCTCACATGGGGAGAACGTTGAAAAAAGTGTCCAGCTATAAGCAGTAAATAACAGTTCAAAAACCCTCCAAAATGACGCTAGCGTAGGCAAAAGGTATGATATGATAAATGTAGTAGTTGTTGTCGGATTGAAGGGTGCCGAGTTAGAAAATTTAATATTTTTAGTGAGTAGAATAATTAGTGACAGTCCAGTATACCAAACCTCAACTATTTACGTAGTTCAAAGCAATTTTGTCCCTGTTTATTTTTCTATCCTATTTTAATAACTTTTGGCGTTTTATTTGAAATTTACCTTGTTGCTACTGTGGCGCCACCCTAATTTAACGCAGTTTGACGGATACTTTTTCACTACAGAGCTAGNTAAAACTGAATAAAAAAAAACTTTAAATAAACTCCAATCTGTCATTACCTAACCAAACAATGACCTCACCAATGCAGCGCAGAATTGGGGCAATTTTGAAAAATTATTCAAAAAAATTTTTTTTATTTATGAAGTCATAAAAAACTGTCTTCCAACCTTCTAATATCTAATTCTTTTATGTAGAATGATCGGAAATCGACGAAAAAATTTTTGGAGCTATTTTGGTCTAGAACCCCAATTCTGGACAATTACTTCAGTTCTTAATAGAGACTTAATTACGATAAAAACTTTTTGTGGTAATTAGTGGTGAGCTTNGCTGCATTAAAGCGCGCTCACGGCACAAGCGATCCCCACTACGAGACGTCCGTTGCAATATTTCGTTACATAGCAACTCGCATGAAACGAACTTACACTACCGTGCATAAAGAAGTTTCACTTCAAAAGTACTCTAGGTTACTTCTGACAACTTCACCACTTCTACTTTTAATGATAAAAAATCAGTATAACACGCAAAATTAATTTAATTTTGTTATACATATACGTATAGGAGGTAATAGGGCACTATGAAACAAGAAAATTAAGTAAATGCTTACATGTCCGAAAGTTCACGTTTTTTAAGAAACCTAACTTCAAAATATAGCCAAATGCAATTCCGATCCTGGAAGGAAACGGCAATGCAACGCTGTATTCAATCACCTGATATACTTCATTTACTTTCTCTAGAGATGTGTCCCTTCCAATGCCTTGGATGCGCGCTGGCAAAATCGTAGGTAGGGATAAAGGAGCTCATTATACCCTCGACTTTTTCGTTATGTTTATGCTACAACCTGTCTACAGTATAAATAAAATCATTCGATAAATGAACCTTGTAGGAGCATACGTAATCCTAAAATGTAGCATCGTACTATAGATGGCGTTTACCGCGCCATTTGTGGTATTTCCTAAAACTCTGTCTACAGTAGCCCTTTGTTCTTTGTTCCTTGTTGTTGTATTGATACAATTCGATTCAGAAGGAATCTAATATCGATATTTGCAGTGCCGTACACAAAAACTACGTAGCGTTAAGAAAGAAATTTTTTGTTTTATTAATCTACTGTTAATTTTTTTTTGTATCACTAACAATATTCAATTTTGCTAACAACATATACAACAGCCAACACGAAACGATAGCAATTTGTTGATTACCAAATCTC
>NW_020438906.1:203583-204131 GCF_000699045.2 Agrilus planipennis | reverse complement strand
AGGTTAGCTACGCCGGGATTCGTTTCAGCAAGTAGATATCCATATATTTAAATGGACCTTGTTGGAGCATACGTAATCCTAAAATGTAGCATCGTACTACAGATGGCGTTTACCGCGCCATTTGTGGTATTTTCTAAAACCTTGTCTACAGTAGCTCTTTGTTCTTTTAATGTTGTACTTGTATAGGTGTGTGTGTATTTTTACAACGGATACGATACGATTCGATTCAAATGGAATCTAATATCGATATTTGCAGTGCCGTACACAAAAATTACGTAGCGTTAAGAAAGAAATTTTTTGTTTTATTAATCTACTGTTAATTTTTTTTTGTATCACTAACAATATTCAATTTTGCTAACAACATATACAACAGCCAACACGAAACGATAACAATTTGTTGATTACCAAATGAAACAAATCTGTTTACCAAAGAAGTACCTAACCATTCCTAAATATTAATTAATAAGAATCGGCGAATATTTTCAATACAATTACAGTAATAGGTAATTAACAGATCATACATATATTATAAATTATATAATAATTGT
>NW_020438906.1:195125-202378 GCF_000699045.2 Agrilus planipennis | reverse complement strand
ATTATTAAAAAATTTTTTTTTTATTTATGAAGTCATAAAAAACTGTCTTCCAACCTTCTAATATCTAATTCTTTTATGTAGAATGATCGGAAATCGACGAAAAAATTTTTGGAGCTATTTTGGTCTAGAACCCCAATTCTGGACAATTACTTCAGTTCTTAATAGAGACTTAATTACGATAAAAACTTTTTGTGGTAATTAGTGGTGAGCTTCTTTTTGTTTATTTACCCAACGGTGGTCTCCTCTTTACTATTCTTCTTCTTCTTTAACATTGAGAACTTATCATATTATTAGCGAATTATGAATTTCACAATTAACCACCGAATGTTGCTGGTAAGATTAAGCTATGTATATGTATACATACATATTTCGTAATAATTTATTCGTTATGTTGAAAGACCCTTGCCTAATTTTAGTTTTATTTTATCAACGAATAACCTGGCACTTTAGAATTTGAAAATCGGATTTTAAATGGAAACAATGAAAGGGGTCGAATGCCGGTTGAATGGCATGGGGTCATCGGGGAGCTGAAAGTAACGTAGGGTGGCGATAGCTATACAGTTGCGATCGGGGGCGAGAATAAGAGAGAGATAGAGAGAAAGAGAAGGGGTGGCGGTCGCCTGTTGTGCACATCCACTTAATTAAGGACACAATGCCTTTTTGACGAGAACATCGAAATTCTCTTAACCGCAATCGCTTTTGAATAAATCAGGCTAATTTTCGACTTCTGCAAACTACAAATTGGAAACGTTTTAAGTGGAAATTGCTCAAACACTCTCCGCGTCATAAAATGAGTAACTCTAACTGCCTCTCTAGATTCTAGACCAGTGGTTCCCAAACGGTGTTCTGAGGAACCCTGCTGTAGGGGTGAGCGTTATGTAACGTAAGTAGTTTCCGAAACTGCGTACTAGCTAAATAATCGTATAACCTGTTTCGACTGTGTACGACAAGCGGTTACGGTTATGGTTACGGTTACTTTGAGTAAGCAGTTTAGTATCTTCGGTTTTAACGTTGTAAACAGCTTACTGTACGTTAAAGTAGGTACCCATGGGTAACAATAACGTGATGCCTGGTATTATACCTATTTTGTTATTCGAAGGACACGTATTTCTGTTGTCTTCGTTCTTCGGAGTTATGATTTTGAGTAAATAATATTTGAACAGATCAAAATCATACATACAGAGAAAAAGTATTTTAAAAGATTATTTATTGTGGCCTCTTATATTTTTAGTCATGAAAGAAAGTCTATGAATTCCAGATCAGATCTTGAGAAGAACTTAGTAGCAAACAACTATTACAATATTTAAAATTTTTGTAATTGTGTAGCAAAGTTGTTGAAGCTTTCTAGGAGATAATTTTCCGAGGGTACGATGTTTATTTTTAACTTAGATTTATACAACAGTTACCAAATGCAAAAATATCTTTCTGTAAAAGTGTAAAATATCAAATCGTCGATGGTAAATACATGGGTTTGTTTGCTAAGTAATGCCATAAACCTACTTTCTAGGAATTGTGACCGTACCATCGTGAAATGACCTGTATTGTAAAGATACGACAGTGAGGAAAGATATAGGACAATTTAACAGTTTCCAAGTTACACTATAGTACAAATCTATAAATGTAACTAGTTACAAAAATACGTAGTTATGAANTCATTGCTTGTTTTAAGTAACATAGTTACCTGAAATGACCCGTCCTCTAAAATCTTTGTTGTCTTGTTAAAAATATTTTCCGCCAGTTCTTCCTCACAATTCTTAATTTTATTACTACAACTAACATCTTCGACTTCCCAAAATCTTTCCATTATTTTATTAACATCCCCTACAGTTGCCGTCAAAGAAACTTTATCAGAACTATTTGCACTTATAAGTAATCCAGGCTACATTGTTGTAATCTATATAAAAGTGCTGACATAGGTCTGCTCTCACGTTGGAGCATTGATAACAAGTCTGAACTGGAAATTGCTTTTGCATGGTTAGCATTTAAGTTTTCCTATTGTTCTTTCTAATTGTAAATCTTTAGATTGTTACCAGCGCGTCTACCATCTAGACGTAAGAACCTACAACCCATTTTGCCTAGCAACATTTTCCGCTTGTATTAAGTATTGATGTACTAGATAAATAAAAACATTGAACTCACGAACAAAGCTTGGTAACCTTCTCAATCCCCACAACGTTTTTTGAAAATTAAATAAATTTTCAAAAACAAATTTCGGAGGACTTAAAACAAAACTTTTTGTCCTAATAAAGATTTACAAAATTCTGAGAAAAGCAACCATACTGTATTTAACCGTAACAATAGCACATTCTTCATGATCAAACCAGTAATAAAAGGCCAAACCGTAAGGGTTCATTTTATGGTAGGGACGAGTTGTAAAAAAGATTGGTACCTAGATGTCAGATGATAGGACATTTGGACTTTCGGTCTAACGTTGATACAATAAATTAGATACAATTGTTTATTGGTTCATCCCTAATTTCTCGGTTAAAAATTTTATTTACCCATTCGCCAAAAATTCCTTTATATAATGTCTTTCGGAGATCGCAGTGAATGTTTCTGTGATTCTGAGGGTTCTGGTTTTCGAAATTCCAGGCAAATTAATTCCTCGTTGTTAACAAATGCTAATTATCTACAATTTAAGATTTTGTAATTCGGTACTCCCTATTTTTTATTTCTGCTGAAATTATTTAAAAATTAAACAGTGGACAAAAGCAGTATTTCTTAACACAGGCAGGAAACAGAAGTCACTCAATTTGGGCATTTATGCAATTTGATGAATTTTAATCCAAAATTGCTTTACAATAACATAATAAAATCATGTAACTTATAAAACAAAATCTCGTCACACCTAATACGTATTAACACGTAAAAGTCTCTCTAATGCAAGTTTTTAGTATTGTAGCGAGCACGAGCGTGTTTGTGTGCGATCGAGCATACGTGTGTGTGTGAGCGGCTTATCGATTCGCCGACTAGCCGCGGGCGCCTGTCTTCATCTGCGCCGTATCTGTAAACGTGTGTGTCGTACGTGCGTTCCGGGAAAGCAATTAAACATTTCAAAGAAAACGAAACTTATCCGGACGGCTGGAGAATGTTCTAGAAAGGACACAAAAGAGTATATAAAGGAAGAAACGATCGCCTGAAGAGTAGAAATAAATTGACCGTTGCAGAAGTGAATCAAGAAATAAATAGACAGTGAATAGTAACAGTAGTGTAAATAAATAGAATAATTACCTAAGTTAGTAATAATTTAATAGTGTTTTTAAGTTCAATAATAATTAGTGTAAATAAATAGTTTTTGTCGTTGTGAGTCTTAAAAGCTAATTTGTTAAACCCACGAACATTACAGTATTATAAAAAGAACGTTTCATTTCTTCTCATGCTGAGCTAAAGTGTTTAAAAAACCACACCTTTTCCTGTATCCACATATAAAATAAAAAAATATAGGGACATTAGCTAATAATAATTGTAAGTAATTTTTCAATTAAAAAAGCTGTTTTTAAAGTTACCTGCCATTTGTTATATGTATATCAAATAGATAATATGCGTTGAGTTTGACTAAGTTGCTATTTTTGGATCGGCCATCGGCAAGAAGTTTTCGTAACAAAAAACACTTTTTACCCTTCATAGAACGGCTCGTTTACTGGAAGATATTCGTCTGTGGTGTCGTTTGAACATCCCATGCCGACGAACTAAATAAGAAAAGTTAATTAGTCATTAACGGACCGTTAAGTTCTTATTTATAGGTCGGGGAGGAAACATTTGCTCGTTCGACGAAAACGATGATGTGTCGCTACTAATTATAATTTGCTCCTGAAAGCTCATTAGTCGATTGTAAATTGAGCCTGAGATCTCGTCGCTGCACCACATTTTTTTGGCATCATCTCAACTCTCATTTTACTCGATATATTATCGGAAATGGTTTGTGTAAAATTCGAAATTAGGTATTACATACATATTTATACTTGCAGGAAAGTAATGAAATCGTTGACCCTTCTCCCCCTTTTACAGTAACGCCCTTTTCGCTTTCGTACTATTGTAGTGTCAATTTCAAATAGGTCTACAGAATTTAATAAATATTTAACCGCGCGGCATGGCCTAGAGGTTTAGACCATTGCTTAGCATTCGGGAGGACGCCGGTTCGATTCCTGGTCCGTCTGCCTTGGTCCAAGTTTTTCCTTGGATCACTTAGGCAAATGCTGAGGCAGTAATATTCCACAGATAATCTTTCACTCTCTTCTGTCTTCATTTCGTCCGTCTCATCTTTCTCACCCGAACCACCACGCACCCATTCCCACGATTCCTGAAAGCAGGCTGAAGAGGGCCTTCCGCCCTACCTTCCGGCGTAGTCCGGAGGGCTGCCCGCCCACAAGTATTATTGGCTGGTGGGAATGAAACACCCAAAAGTTAGTTAAAATAAATATTTAGGGAAAGCTGTTCCCAAAAGGTGTTCCGGGGAACCCTAGTGTTCAGTAGTGTGGGGTTCCGCGAGATACGGTGTCTTTGTCTTATTTAAAATATATAAAACTCTTCGTGAAAAAACCTTTCTGCATTTACCATGTAGGAACTGCCAGAATTGATGATCGGGTTACGTACTTTTGCCCAATATTGGGTTACCCAATTTTGGGAGGACAACGGAGTTCATCCAAGGTTGGTCCAAGTTAGGCATACAATTGATCTACTAAGAATGAGTAGTCTTCTCTATCCCAGATCTGGACCAAAGTACCAAAAGACCAGGCTATATTACCTTCGGCTGATTAATCTCGTGACAGCTTTAGGAGGCTAACTTACAACTCAAAGCGAAACGTCGGTGTTGAATATTGATAAATAAAATACTTTTCACCTCCTAGTCCTCCTGTTCTTTGATATTAGGGCAAGAATAACAAATATATATGTTACCGGAAATGGATGAAATCTAGGAATTGTAGACAATTCAGAGGCTATTTAGGAAAACTATAAATATTGTTTCAAAGATTGTTTAATATCCTGGGAAATGTATGAAATTCCGATATTATACTAGGAAATATATAAAACTAATTATTTCTGTGATTAAAATGGATAAAAAACATTAGTAAACTGAGAATCAGAGTTATCTGTGTTTATGCGGTTCTAGTCCGATTGCCTGACGTATATGCATTGGTGACGTTATTGTTTGATTAGGTTAGCTTTGGAGATATGTACGCAGTAGTGACGTTATTGTATGGTTATTAGGTAGATTTATGACAGACTGGAGTTTTCTTAATGCCTCTGCCCGCCGGAGGCGGATTGATATGTTGGAAGAATGTATTCGAAAAGTATGCTTCATTATGATATATTATATACATTTCCTAGGAATTGTATATAATGACGGATTTCATATATTTTCGGTAACATATACACAATAAGGTATCAGGCGTCTTAGACATAAAACTTTCATCAGTTAATTTTTTTGTCGAGATGGAGTTCCGTCAAAAAAAAAGAGTGGATCAAAAAGGGTTCCACAGTAAAAAGAATTTGGAACCGCTGATGTAGAGTCTACATACGATACCCTAGATCTCAAGGTAATCGCATCTGGGCAAACCTCCTGATGAAGGAAATAACCACAACAAGACTAATATGGAACCACACAAATGGAATTACCTGATTTGATCTACAGCAAAGGTTCTCAACCACCTCCATTACAAAAAAAATAGCTCAAAGGCCCCGTACTTCAAAATCATTAATTTCATGTAATATTTAAATGTTGTATGTTATATGTGGGTAGGTATCTATCGTAGTTCATCTGTTTTATCTATGAAAGTAGACAGACTAGGGAACAAACCGGGTAAGGTAAGATTGCTATGAAAACTTTTCTCCAAATACACCACTCAAAAAGAAAAAGGTATTCTTGAGCAAGTTGGAGCTGGTAATTCGAAAACCAATAGACCAGTGTTGGCGAATGGCCACTCTATCCTTTGGAGATCTCCCATTATTAACTATTAACGATAAGGGTAGATTAATAAAAGAAATTCTTGAGAAAAGAGGGCTACATTATTACATCGCCCACATTTCCTGCGGACAATTTGCCTTCAAATGCAGATTTAACCTAGATGGTAAGGATGTGAGAAAGCTGGTGAAGTCACTGGGAAGTTTCCGTTTCGGTAACTTTGGGTGACTACATGTGTGTGTCCTACCATCCCGATTAACACAGAGCACTTGAAATTTAATAAAATACCTGAACCCCGGCAATAGATTTAACATCTCCCCAAAAAGTTATCCAACAATTTAGTTTAGCATTAAAGCATTAAAGCAGCAATCGTGGCGCTCGAACGTAAATATTTCGTAATGCCGGATAATCTAACTTAAATCACGCGACAGGTGTGCCTTCAGTATTTCTCAACTAACAATAAGAAAAGCAAGAGCTTCAAAATCAAAGAAAAATATTGGTCTCACAAAGAGAAAAATGCACTCAAATGCGAAGTAAATTGTAAAGGGCAGCAATCGAAAGCTTCAATGTCAGCAAACTAAATTGCACACGACAGCAATTCCGTCATCGGCGAAAAATATTAGAAGAAAAAATGGTCCCCAAATTGTGGGGATTAATTAATTTATTGTTGGATTATGGATTACAGTTTAGGAAAATTTTTTACGAAAAAATTGGCTAGATTACGGATTACAAATTGGTTAACCGTTATTTAATAACAATGCCAAAGAGTTATAGATACATAGCTTTATTAAAAGCACTATATTTTTTTATGTACAGCATGCATTTATATTTACTCTATTGGGATCCGTCAAATGGGCATGCACCATCTGGTGGCAAAATTTATAACTCGAATGAGGGAAAAATTTACATAGGAACAGTGCACGCAAATTGTAAAATTGTTTATTAAAATAATAAAACACGTTAACAAAGTAAAAATTTTTTTGATGATGGAGTCGACGAAGTTTTCTTCTAAAGTTAAATCATATGAAAAGTTAATATGTTCAGTGAAAAGCTGCAATAGCACTTCAGACATAGATCTTCACTCTTCACCTACATTAACTATTTTCCAATAAAAACGAACCGTTTTATATATGTAAAAAATATATTCGGAAAATTAGAGAAAAAAGTAAACTAATAGAAGCTTGGATGAAAGCAGTAGGTATCAAAGAAGTGAATTCCGGAATAAAAATTTGTTCACGTCATTTTAATGCACATGATTATATTTCAGCAAGTATTTACCATCAGCCATAACCTTAATATTTAAAACTAGAATCATACTAAAATTATAAAGTGAGAAATTATTTATTCCTGT
>NW_020438906.1:187192-192497 GCF_000699045.2 Agrilus planipennis | reverse complement strand
ATAATGTTTCGTTTTGTCTAATTGTCGTGATAATTAGTTACAGTGGATGCATTTAATTTTTATCAAAATATTTTTTTAATCCGGCATTGCAACACCCGGCAACTCTTTAGTAAAAGAAAATAGTATATATTAAATACAATATGTACTACTACCTTCGTGGAGATTAACAAATTTGTTGATCTCTTCGATGACGTATTTGCTTCTCGCTCACTGGCAGTTGCTGGCAGTGCTCTTCTGTTACGATAGTATCAGATAGTATTTGTGACTTATTAATGTGATATTATATGTGCATTTTTGATAAAAGTAATAGTGCAATATTTGTATTACAATAGGTTCTGGAATCACAGTTTTATCTGTTGGAAATATTTTTATTATTCGGCTTTCAGATTTTTTTACGATTCCTTGTAAATAAATTGTTAAGTAACCGAACAGAATATGGAGTTGACTCCGCCATATGTTTGATAATCTAGGAAAAGCGTGAAAATTTGTTTATGGATATTGGTCGATTTAGTGAAAAATAGTGGCTTTCAGTTCGGTACAAACTGATTTTGTAAAATAATTCAGTTATGTTTCCTATTTTGGTGACAACATTACCGTTTTCTTTCATTAACCGCTTTTTATTCTACAAACTGATTATTTTTAACATTTATTTGTTCTTTTCGTAGACACACTTCGGAGTGTATTCTTTTCTGCCTTCTCCAAACAAATTTTTTCCCTTAGTAGTTCAACCTACGTAAACAGTGGACTTCCTTTCTAATCGAAAATTTTAAAGATCCTTATTGACAAGAGGTAAGATAAACGGTTCTGTAAAGTTCAAAATAAAATATAAATCAATTGATTACTTAAAATATGCATATAGAAAGTTTATTTAAATAAAATATGTACATAGATGCTATAAATTTAAAATATTTATTGTTTTTCTATAGCCTTGGGTGTACCAAGGAGCATGGAAATGGTCTATCCATGATGTAATAATATTGTGAAGAGGTTTTTCCAAATGTATTGTTTTTCCTACTTTGGGTAAGATTTTAGCTCTTAATAATTTAAAAATCGAATCTTATCTTCAGTTTCCTTGCTAAAATTTAATTCAAGAATGTTCATATCAATTTTTGGGCTGCTGTAAATGTAATACATGTAAATAAAAGATAAAAAATATATAATTTACTTTAATCCATCAATTATTGAATGTATACAGAACAAAATTTCATTGTACAGTATTTGTAAGTGAATAATCTGCACACAAAACATAACCATTTATTGTTTTGAAGAAAAAAAAATTACTTTTTGTCTAGATTAAGTTTCAAAGAAGGGCGCTCTCTCCTGGAAATAAGGATAACGATCAGATGATGAAGTGGATTACTGAAGAATAAGTTTGTGATCTGTAATTGTGTACTTCTTGAATACATTAGGGGTTGTAAAACTGGTAAGTGAGAAAAATTTCTCATTTGCTCCAGAAATGACCTTAAAGAAAGCACGGCTTTTTATTGGGAATGAAGGCAGTGTGTTGTTGCTAAAGGGTGAATCTATAACTAGTAAGTAATAGTACTAATTAAAAATAGTCAATGAGGTCCCACAAATTTGACATTTGCAACTTTTAATAGAAAATTTTTAAACAGTGTTTCAATAATGGCAGAAGCACAACAGCTGAATTAATATAGAACTGATCTTTTCATCAGTATGAATGTTACTGATTTAATTGTTTTAAAAGTGGTAATTAATTACTTTTTCTTGCCCATTTGTAAAGATTGTCAAACAAATGAGAAGAAATTAATTTTGGTACTGTTGAAACAAGCAATGCTTTTGATGTCTTCACCTTGCAGCATTGAGTAGTTAATTTTGGCTCTGAGAATGGGAGACAATTGGAGATATAATTCGGAAGCCACAGAAACAGCAAATTATCTGCAGTGGTTTCTAGATTTTATTTTCCCACTATAGTGGTAGATTTTATAACGCTACTTTCTACAGTTAATTGAGGTGATAATACATGACATAATTAATATTAATTTCTCTTTATTAATCTGTACTGGCATTTCTTTTAACAACTATCTGTTCTCCATAGTATTAATTGATGTTGTGATCTATTACCGGCAACATCTATGGAATTTCGTTTAACATGTATCTATTGTTCACAGCTAAAATTGATTATCGTGCACTATGGTATTTCAATAATTATCTATTGTCTACATCATAAATCGACGTTATGCATATTATCTATGGTTATGCATCTACGATTATATCTCATTTGTCAAATGTGATCTATCATGTCAACTTGACGCTTGTCTCCATTTTATAGTTCGCTTGTTTTACTTGCTTTTTGATGCGTGTTTTTGCGTGTCCTGTATCTCTTTGCGTTAATTAGTAGTGTAACTGATATCTTTTTTGCCAATTTCCGCAGATCGTCCTATAAATGAGAGAGAATTTGTTTAGTTTGGATACCAATGGCTAGATGGGTGTGGTCTTTCGTGGAGTTTATTCTTTGCTGTTTTGTCCTCATCTTGCAACATTATGCAGTCAATTTTCAACCGACAAGTGAGAGCAACTGGAGATTTATTGGAATTCCAGTGAAACAACAAATTTTCTGCTATGGTATTTCTCCTGAAGTTGGTTTGCTTTTCACACCTGCAAACTTTGGAACATTACGTTCTACAGTTAATTAAGGTGAGAATACTTGATATAATTAATTTTAATTGCTCTTTATTAATCTGTTACCACCGTGTCTGTTTCAGATCGACGTTGAAGAAGACATAGATGACCCCATACTTAAAATAGTTCTTTATCTTGCATGCTCTATCTAGTAGAATTCATTAAGTCCATTTTATTCAAGTTAATTTTTTATTTTGCATGTTTTTTTGTAGTTAATTTGAGTTAGTTTTTATTTTGCATTCTTATTTTTGTTCATTTTATTTNTGATATGATATTGCTTAAATCACCCAGAATCACCTCACCAATTATATAACGTGAATCACTTTTTAAATCATAAGTTTGTAAAAAGTAGGCAGTAAACTTGACGGAATTTGAAGGCTAGCTTCCGTATTTGTTATTTCGGAATTCGATAATGTGATTGGCATTAAAAACACGCTCACCTTCAACGAAATTTCCTTTCCGAGGCTTTGTGTCAGCCCAATCACATAATGTGTCAATACTTATCATTTTATCGTAATTTAAAAACTTGGAAATTGCACGGTACACTATAGAAACTACGATAAATTTTCCCTAATGGGCGCCATGTTTTTAGGCTCCTCCCATTTGACGGATCCCAATAGTCTATACATACACATGAATTTTACAAACTCAACATTTTCAACCTTTTGTGATGTTTTCCTCCTTCATAAGATTTCCCTCATCCTTTTTAGCCCATCCCAAAAATATATTCAAGCATGTCCGGTTCCAATTTACACAGCCTGAATATTTTATTCCCTTCTTCCCAGGACCGGCTGTCCTATTTTCACTTCCTAGTCTAAACTAATTCCTTTTTTCTCTCTTTACTCTTTCGTCTTTTAAATGGTGTGGTTTTACCCCCCTTCTTTCCACAAAATTTTCAGTTAATATCTATTGATTTTTAAGTTTCTTTTCATAGTTTGACCACATCGAACACGTACCTTTGCCTGACTGGTTTTATTAATTTTTATTTTTTTATTATTCGAACAATTTTATTTTTACACAAACAAATTAATCCTACAAGTAATGCATATAATCTTATAGGTATGTATGCGTGTCCTATGAACAGTGACACACCTTTATAAGTTGTTTTTCCGTTTACTTAGAAATAAAGAGCACAATTGTCCCATGGCATGTAACCTATTACAATATTGTAAATCTGGACAACTATTAAAAGTGAATATCCGCGAAATCTACTTCCTCTAAAGATTGTCGTGTGTAGTCTTCCCTCCTTATAAACAGTGAAAATGTTAGTAGTAGTATTATTATACGAAGTTCAAGTTTGTTTCGTACTTTGATGTGCCGGCGTGACTTCTGTAATAAATCGCGTGACAGTTGACAAAATATTAATGACCTCATAAAAGGCATTAGTGCATGAAAGTGATGTTCGTCTCTCTTTTTTGTGCGGTCTCACGAAATTACTACTTAAAGCTAAAAAGACAATTTATTCTTTTTGCAAATCAAATAAAGATAACGGTTTCTTTGTAGAAGAAAAAAGTTAAGTTATACGCAAATACGTTAAAAAGTTAAGCTTTAGGACTCTGTTATTTTAAAAAAAAAATACGAACAATTGAATTTCTTTTGAATCTGGACGGAGTATATTTTCTTCACGTCCTACAAAAAAAAAAAACAAATTAAAAGATTCTGAAATTCTGATTTAAATGATTCATTAATATCTATTTCTTTAGACAGGGGTCATTTAATAATTGCGTAAGCAAATTTGTACTATTTTTGAAAAAAGGACGTGGTAAAATGAAATTTTTACAAATATCTATCCTCAATCATCTTTTCATATAAATAATATAGTAATTAAGTCCAATATCAATTCTATCCTGAGCTAATCTTCGCCTTAACTATTTGTGAACAATAATCCAATAGAAGTCTACTTCTCCTCATTCTTTTTTGCTCTTCATGACTGAGATGTCTTACCAACCTACTTCGTTTATTTCTTATTGACTTCCATAGTGGCCTCTTTTATTCTTTTTAATGCCTTCTCATTTCCAACCCTCTCTATCCTCATCATTCGCCTGTAACACCGCACTTCTTTTCCGCCGCGCCCACCGTCTATACTTCGCACCCGTATAGCGCCGCGTTCCAGACATACACCTTTAGCAATCTTTTTCGAATTTCTAAATTAACCGTTCGCGAGCAAAAAGTGACTTATTTTTGTTGAAGGCGACTCGACCCTACGATATCCTCTGTTTTATATCTTTACCTTTCCTTCCATTCTGACTTATCTGATTTCCTATATACCGAAAATCACCCACTTACAATAAAGTAACTTAAAGCCTTCGAGGGGTATTACGCTTTGTTTATAATGTTTTGAGAGTTCGTTTGGTTTAAGACAGTTTTCAGAGAAGTAGGTGCTATTTTCTGATAGCCGTGGTTGAAAAAATGTATTCGCTCAAATTTAATGGGTAAGGTTTCTTTAAGTAAAGGGTCATTCAAGACAAATATTGTTTTGATGGAGTTTTAATATATACATTTACATAAATAAATAAAATAAATGTGTTTGTCTGTAAAACGGAAATTACCACATTTTTTGTTTTTTCACAAACGACCAATAAGAAAAACTTTATTAAATAAATTATTTTAAAAAAAATAGTGGTAATAAATTTGAAAAAAAAATTTTTCATTAGAATTTTAA
>NW_020438906.1:183695-187051 GCF_000699045.2 Agrilus planipennis | reverse complement strand
CTCACTCGTCGGTTGAAAATTGACTGCATAATATTGCAAGATGAGGACAAAACAGCAAAGAATAAACTCCACGAAAGACCACACCCATCTAGCCATTGGTATTCAACCTGAACTTTAATTCTCTCTTTTGTTGGATAACCTGTAGGAAAGGACAAAAAGACTTATTAATTACCCTACTAATTAAGAAACACATTAAACACAACGAAAAACGCACCAAAAAAGCAAGTAAAACAGCTGAATCATAAAATGACAAGCGTTATTTTTACGCCATTTTATATCACAACCGGTAATAAATTTGAAAAAAAAATTTTTCATTAGAATTTTAAATACACATTTGGCGCCAGTCTAGAAAGCTGCCAGGACATGTCAATACAGCGCTCCCTTGCGTCAATTTTGGAAACGTTCAGATAATCTCGTTACCAGTTGCAGTTATATGATTATTAATACGCAATAATGTTTCGTTTTGTCTAATTGTCGTGATAATTAGTTACAGTGGATGCATTTAATTTTTATCAAAATATTTTTTTAATCCGGCATTGCAACACCCGGCAACTCTTTAGTAAAAGAAAATAGTATATATTAAATACAATATGTACTACTACCTTCGTGGAGATTAACAAATTTGTTGATCTCTTCGATGACGTATTTGCTTCTCGCTCACTGGCAGTTGCTGGCAGTGCTCTTCTGTTACGATAGTATCAGATAGTATTTGTGACTTATTAATGTGATATTATATGTGCATTTTTGATAAAAGTAATAGTGCAATATTTGTATTACAATAGGTTCTGGAATCACAGTTTTATCTGTTGGAAATATTTTTATTATTCGGCTTTCAGATTTTTTTACGATTCCTTGTAAATAAATTGTTAAGTAACCGAACAGAATATGGAGTTGACTCCGCCATATGTTTGATAATCTAGGAAAAGCGTGAAAATTTGTTTATGGATATTGGTCGATTTAGTGAAAAATAGTGGCTTTCAGTTCGGTACAAACTGATTTTGTAAAATAATTCAGTTATGTTTCCTATTTTGGTGACAACATTACCGTTTTCTTTCATTAACCGCTTTTTATTCTACAAACTGATTATTTTTAACATTTATTTGTTCTTTTCGTAGACACACTTCGGAGTGTATTCTTTTCTGCCTTCTCCAAACAAATTTTTTCCCTTAGTAGTTCAACCTACGTAAACAGTGGACTTCCTTTCTAATCGAAAATTTTAAAGATCCTTATTGACAAGAGGTAAGATAAACGGTTCTGTAAAGTTCAAAATAAAATATAAATCAATTGATTACTTAAAATATGCATATAGAAAGTTTATTTAAATAAAATATGTACATAGATGCTATAAATTTAAAATATTTATTGTTTTTCTATAGCCTTGGGTGTACCAAGGAGCATGGAAATGGTCTATCCATGATGTAATAATATTGTGAAGAGGTTTTTCCAAATGTATTGTTTTTCCTACTTTGGGTAAGATTTTAGCTCTTAATAATTTAAAAATCGAATCTTATCTTCAGTTTCCTTGCTAAAATTTAATTCAAGAATGTTCATATCAATTTTTGGGCTGCTGTAAATGTAATACATGTAAATAAAAGATAAAAAATATATAATTTACTTTAATCCATCAATTATTGAATGTATACAGAACAAAATTTCATTGTACAGTATTTGTAAGTGAATAATCTGCACACAAAACATAACCATTTATTGTTTTGAAGAAAAAAAAATTACTTTTTGTCTAGATTAAGTTTCAAAGAAGGGCGCTCTCTCCTGGAAATAAGGATAACGATCAGATGATGAAGTGGATTACTGAAGAATAAGTTTGTGATCTGTAATTGTGTACTTCTTGAATACATTAGGGGTTGTAAAACTGGTAAGTGAGAAAAATTTCTCATTTGCTCCAGAAATGACCTTAAAGAAAGCACGGCTTTTTATTGGGAATGAAGGCAGTGTGTTGTTGCTAAAGGGTGAATCTATAACTAGTAAGTAATAGTACTAATTAAAAATAGTCAATGAGGTCCCACAAATTTGACATTTGCAACTTTTAATAGAAAATTTTTAAACAGTGTTTCAATAATGGCAGAAGCACAACAGCTGAATTAATATAGAACTGATCTTTTCATCAGTATGAATGTTACTGATTTAATTGTTTTAAAAGTGGTAATTAATTACTTTTTCTTGCCCATTTGTAAAGATTGTCAAACAAATGAGAAGAAATTAATTTTGGTACTGTTGAAACAAGCAATGCTTTTGATGTCTTCACCTTGCAGCATTGAGTAGTTAATTTTGGCTCTGAGAATGGGAGACAATTGGAGATATAATTCGGAAGCCACAGAAACAGCAAATTATCTGCAGTGGTTTCTAGATTTTATTTTCCCACTATAGTGGTAGATTTTATAACGCTACTTTCTACAGTTAATTGAGGTGATAATACATGACATAATTAATATTAATTTCTCTTTATTAATCTGTACTGGCATTTCTTTTAACAACTATCTGTTCTCCATAGTATTAATTGATGTTGTGATCTATTACCGGCAACATCTATGGAATTTCGTTTAACATGTATCTATTGTTCACAGCTAAAATTGATTATCGTGCACTATGGTATTTCAATAATTATCTATTGTCTACATCATAAATCGACGTTATGCATATTATCTATGGTTATGCATCTACGATTATATCTCATTTGTCAAATGTGATCTATCATGTCAACTTGACGCTTGTCTCCATTTTATAGTTCGCTTGTTTTACTTGCTTTTTGATGCGTGTTTTTGCGTGTCCTGTATCTCTTTGCGTTAATTAGTAGTGTAACTGATATCTTTTTTGCCAATTTCCGCAGATCGTCCTATAAATGAGAGAGAATTTGTTTAGTTTGGATACCAATGGCTAGATGGGTGTGGTCTTTCGTGGAGTTTATTCTTTGCTGTTTTGTCCTCATCTTGCAACATTATGCAGTCAATTTTCAACCGACAAGTGAGAGCAACTGGAGATTTATTGGAATTCCAGTGAAACAACAAATTTTCTGCTATGGTATTTCTCCTGAAGTTGGTTTGCTTTTCACACCTGCAAACTTTGGAACATTACGTTCTACAGTTAATTAAGGTGAGAATACTTGATATAACTAATTTTAATTGCTCTTTATTAATCTGTTACCACCGTGTCTGTTTCAGATCGACGTTGAAGAAGACATAGATGACCCCATACTTAAAATAGTTCTTTATCTTGCATGCTCTATCTAGTAGAATTCATTAAGTCTATTTTATTCAAGTTAATTTTTTATTTTGCATGTTTTTTTGTAGTTAATTTGAGTTAGTTTTTATTTTGCATTCTTATTTTTGTTCATTTTATTT
>NW_020438906.1:177334-181855 GCF_000699045.2 Agrilus planipennis | reverse complement strand
GAAGTAACGCTAGAGTAGACTCGCGAAAAGTGTATAAGACACTTTTAAGATCAACTAAATAGCTAAGCCCAAGGGAAGTCGTTCGGGGAGGCCCTCCCTAATTCCACAAGGGTGAGAAGAAACACACACGATAACGAAACGTTGAATCATGTAGAACTCGTAGGGTAAATGCAAAGCAAAATAGGAAGAATATGCAGTAAGCTAAGCGAAGAGGTAAGCAAGATTAGACTATACTACAACTATTAAACTTGTTATTTCTATTACTACACTACTACTATTACAAAAAAATAAAAACATCTACAATCAACAATTACTTCAAATAAAATGAACAAAAATAAGAATGCAAAATAAAAACTAACTCAAATTAACTACAAAAAAACATGCAAAATAAAAAATTAACTTGAATAAAATGGACTTAATGAATTCTACTAGATAGAGCATGCAAGATAAAGAACTATTTTAAGTATGGGGTCATCTATGTCTTCTTCAACGTCGATCTGAAACAAACACGGTGGTAACAGATTAATAAAGAGCAATTAAAATTAATTATATCAAGTATTCTCACCTTAATTAACTGTAGAACGTAATGTTTCAAAGTTTGCAGGTGTGAAAAGCAAACCAACTTCAGGAGAAATACCATAGCAGAAAATTTGTTGTTTCACTGGAATTCCAATAAATCTCCAGTTGCTCTCACTCGTCGGTTGAAAATTGACTGCATAATATTGCAAGATGAGGACAAAACAGCAAAGAATAAACTCCACGAAAGACCACACCCATCTAGCCATTGGTATTCAACCTGAACTTTAATTCTCTCTTTTGTTGGATAACCTGTAGGAAAGGACAAAAAGACTTATTAATTATCCTACTAATTAAGAAACACATTAAACACAACGAAAAACGCACCAAAAAAGCAAGTAAAACAGCTGAATCATAAAATGACAAGCGTTATTTTTACGCCATTTTATATCACAACCATAGATCCCGACATAGATAAATGTCAAATAACACGACATCAATTTATTATGCGAATAATAGATAAAGGTTAAAAAGAAATCCATAGATCAATGACAAACATCCATCGACGTTTACTAATATACGTCTATGCAAATATCAATATATTCTGTGGAAAATAATTGTTAAGAGCATAGTTAATGGACGTGCCTTAGCCGTATGTCGTTGTAATAGTTTCTTGGCTCGAAAAGTGAGGGAGATGGCGTATAGTTTTGGACTAATGCTATCTCTTTCATGTCACCTTACGCACTATCGTGAGAGAGATCGATATATCGATATTGTCCGAAACTTTCGTTGTACCACAATTCTGACCGGTAAGGCCGTCCATTAGTAGACGTGGATGGTTAAGAGGTACAGATGCAGAATAACCTCAATTCATACTGTTGACAATAGATAACTGTTAACAGAATTTCCATGGTAAATTAATAAAGATCAATTAATATTAATGAAGTCATGTATCCTCACCTGAATGAATTGTAGAAAGTAGCATTCTAAAGTCTACCAGTACGATGGGCAAACCAAATCTACAAACCACTGAAGATAATTTGCCCTTCCAGTAGCTTCCGAATTAATGTACAATTGTCTCCTATTCTCAAAACCAAAATTAAGTACTTAATGCTGCAAGGTGAACACATCAAAAGCGTCGGTTGTTTTAATATCACCAGAATTAATTCCTTCTCAGTTATTGGTGAGCTATAGAACCACGCAAGAAAAAGGTTTATTAATTACCACTTTTAAAACAAGTAAATTAGCAACATTCACACTGATAAAAAGATCAGTTCCACATTAATCCTACTGTTCAGTTTAAAAGTTGTTTACTGAAGCAAGTTATAAATGTCTTATGTCTCCTCTCCCAATGCAAAAAAGGCACTTTCATGCTTTCCTTAGGACCATAGGTACAGCTACTTTCTATAGCAAATGAGGACTAATACAACCAGTGCTCCATAAGTTAATGGTATCTTGAGTTCTTCTAATGTTCTTGTAGAATAAATTCTATGAAAAAGTATTCAGATATAATTAATTTATGTGTAAGTAAGCAATGATACATTGTTAAAGTATTGCCAAACCCTTTTCTCTGTTAATCTTACTAACTACATATATAATATAGCATGTATGCCCACCTCAATCAATTAAATATAGGAGCTTTCAAAATTGAAAGTTAACAAATAAAACACCATAGAAAGGAGACAACTTGTTTTTTCAGTAGCATCAAAATTAATTTCAATCTCCACACCAGTTTATCTTCAATCTGTAAAAATAGAGAAAAACGAATTGACTATTGTATGGAGTAAATAGGTAATGAAATTGAATAAAAACATACAAAAAAGCAAGTAAAATAGTAAAATTTCTACTTTTAAAATGGCGATGTGGCGTGGTTCCTCTTTCAAGATAAGATGTGTCATAGATGCATATAATAATTATATCAAAATAGACATCCGTTACGCGGAAAATTTAAATATTTAATCCTTATACCTTTTCTTCCGACTCTCAAATTAAGTCAAAATATATACAGGAAATGAACAAAAAAAGAAATAAACACTNATAGTTGTGAACAATAGATATTTAAAAGAAATATTATACATACGCCAAAATGTCAATTTATACTGTAGACAATAGATAATTGTTAAAACAAATGCCATTACAGATTAATAAACAGCAATTAATATTGTCATGTATTCTTACCATAATTTATTGTAAGGGGCTACCAGTATGATGAGCAAATCTAGGAGGAGCGCCACTGCAGACAATTTGTTGTTTCACTGCTTTCCAAATTGATTTCCATTTTCAGGGCCAAAATTAATTGCATACTTAATGTTGCAAGATGAAGGCATCAAAAGCGACGGTTGTTTAAGTAGCACCAAAGTTAATTCCTTCTCGCTTGTCAGACAATCTATAAAAAAAAAGGGGAAAAAAACAGTAACTAACTACCACTTTTAAAACAAGTAAATCAGTAACATTCACACTTATGAAAAGATATGTTCCACATTAATTCTGCTGTTGTATTCAAAAGTTTTTTATTGAAGCAAGTTATAATTGTCTTCAGAAATAGAAGTTTCTGGGACCTCATTTACTATTTTCAATTGATACTGTTACATACCAGTTCATTTCTTTATCACACTATCTCCATTCCCAATGGAAAAAAAGGCACTTTCATGCTTTTCTTAAGACCATAGGTACAGCTACTTTCTGGGGCAAATGTGGACTAATACAACCAATGCTCCATAATATAATGGTATCTCGAGTTCTTCTAATGTTCCTGTAAAATAAAATCTATGAAAAAGTATTCAGATATAATTAATTTATGTGTAAGTAAGCAATGATACATTGTTAAAGTATTGCCAAACCCTTTTCTCTGTTAATCTTACTAACTACATATATAATATAGCATGTATGCCCACCTCAATCAATTAAATATAGGAGCTTTCAAAATTGAAAGTTAACAAATAAAACACCATAGAAAGGAGACAACTTGTTTTTTCAGTAGCATCAAAATTAATTTCAATCTCCACACCAGTTTATCTTCAATCTGTAAAAATAGAGAAAAACGAATTGACTATTGTATGGAGTAAATAGGTAATGAAATTGAATAAAAACATACAAAAAAGCAAGTAAAATAGTAAAATTTCTACTTTTAAAATGGCGATGTGGCGTGGTTCCTCTTTCAAGATAAGATGTGTCATAGATGCATATAATAATTATATCAAAATAGACATCCGTTACGCGGAAAATTTAAATATTTAATCCTTATACCTTTTCTTCCGACTCTCAAATTAAGTCAAAATATATACAGGAAATGAACAAAAAAAGAAATAAACACTCGTATTAAATAATTGAAATATAAAATAAAACAAAAATACGTAACCAAAAGCCACCGTCAAAAAGGAATAAAATGACAAAATTTTAAAATGGCGACGTGACGTCTATTTCAAGACATACCTTTAACAATTTTGTCAATTTAATTTATGCTGTGGACAACTGCGAAGAATAATAATATAGTATGAATCAATCACTCTAAACTTTCAGGGTATTACACGTAGAATAAATAAAACTAATTCTGCGAAAAAATTAGCCCAGACGCCAAAAAATATCCCACCGCTACAAATAACTATTAACTTGTAATGATCCGAACGCCTTTCAAGCTTGCCACGAATTTACGAAAACTACTGCATGAAGCACTGATGACGCGTATAAAACGCCAATCAGAAGCATCAAATTCGATTTCGCGGCAAAAGTTTCGTAATTTAACCAATCGCGTAACTACTTTCATCCCCGTTTTACAGAACTGAATTTATGTGTTTTTGTTGCCATCGCCTGATCACAACTTCAAAAATAACTGAATACAAGAGCGAAAGAGATAGTGAAAACTTGAAAAAGGAAACATTAAAGAAGATAATGATTCTAGATCTAAATTGAATTACGAATGTTCTGGAATATAAGTTATTCACAGATGAGACAAAGACCTGCTTTGAAAATAAAATAATAAATAATAAAAATAGAAAATAGTTTTTC
>NW_020438906.1:174860-176020 GCF_000699045.2 Agrilus planipennis | reverse complement strand
AAAATAAAAAGTAATTATAAAAATTAAAAAATTAAAAACCTAATTTTCGGGCTCCAAAAATTACGGGCCCTAGGCACGTACCTAGGTTGTCTAGGCCTTAGTCCGCCCCTGTAGGTAGGTCCAGGATAGGAAAGAGTGGAGGTGCGTGTCTAACCAGTGTTGGGACTGACAATTGTTATGTTAGTTAGTTTTTAGAGTTTTATCGATACAAAAATCTTTACTAATGTTTGTTAATGGTTGTTGATCTTTGAGCATGTCCTTTAACCAAATTCCATCAGTATTACATTTTTAAGTACATGAAACTAGCCTTGAGAAAGTCCAACAAACTGGGCGAAACGTCAACTGTGGTTTTTTAAATAAAATATATTTAAACTCCGGTATTGCTTTGATAAAAAAAATTCAATACAAAATAGGAGAAGAAGATTAAGTAGAATTTATTTTTTACGTATTATTAGGACTTGACCCGTAACTTGATTGATGAATAAATACACAAACTAACGTATTTTACTGTGACTACAATTTAATCATTTTCAGCAAATTAATGTTTTATTTCTGTGGTTTAATTTATACGTAATCAAATCAGGAGATTTCTTAGTTAAATAAACTCTACTTATTATCGTCAATTTATCTGGTTTAGGGATCTTAAACTACAGATAAAGGACAAAAATGCGAATTGCATAATTTCACATAGCAAACACAAGGTTAAAAAAAAAGAACACGATCAACAAAACAAGAATAATCTAATTGTAAAATATTATAAAAACTTACAGAACTTCACGATAATGTTGACATGTGAGATTACCGCATTTCTGGTATTATAAAATTCGACCTAATGGACAAGAAATTGAACTTTTTAAACATTTAAACGAGGTTTAGGTAATTGAATTACGGATGTTCTGGAATGTAAATTATTTAAAGATGAGACAAAAACCTACTTTTGAAATAAAATAATAATAATAATAGAATATTGTTTTTCGTCCTTTCATGAGATTGGGCTATTTAATAAAAAAAATAATCAAAATCGGTTTAGAATCAGCAAAGAAATAGCGGCACAAACACATAAAAAAAATACGGTCGAATTGAGAACGATCTAAATTAGTTATACGTAAAACAATGATTATAAATAATTACAAATGATATTAAGTTTGGATAATTGATTA
>NW_020438906.1:144786-174187 GCF_000699045.2 Agrilus planipennis | reverse complement strand
ACGTGTAATTATACAACACGCTACTGAAGTGAAACTTCTTCAAACACACAAACATACCGGGATAGGGGTTAAGGAATTGGTTTAATGGTATTATTTGTACACTATGAATTTAAATTTTACACTATACATGCCGGAGTTGCCTGTGACGAACGTTGCATTGAAGCGCGCTCACGGCTCAAGCGATCCCCACTACGAACTCGACTACGTGGCCGAGTAGAGGGGGGACATCCGTTGCATGATTTCGTTACATACCAATTCGCATGAAACGAACTTACCTCTTTATACTCTCATCAAAACTTTCCCAAGCTAACAGTTTCTTTTTCGCATTTTTAGCTATAAGCAACTTCCTCTAATAGAAATCGTAAGATAATTGTAATGTACACGACTGTAAAAATGCTCACATTAGAGAAATATACAAAACAAAATAAAAAAAATTAATTCACATTAACAGTAAGTGTTGTAAAGTCATGATTATTTTCATTGACTGCTTCTGTACCAAATAAAATTATCTGCTACGATATTTAATCATTATTATTTTTCTTCTGATTCTCAAATTAAAGTCGAAATATAAGTATAATGTTTTCAAAAAAAAAAAAACAAATGATCCTTCATATTAAGCTAACTTTTACACTGCCAGAAAGACAGTTCCACTGATTCTGCTATTCTGCTTTTGACATTTCTAAAACGTTACTTACCAAGTCATGCCATAAATCCTTCCTTTAACAATAAGACAATCTTCGTTCCCAATGCAAAAAAAAGCACCATCACTCTTTCCTACAGAATGTAAGTACTGCTACATTGCAGAGTGAAAGAGAAACCAATGTTTTATAAAACGTCATCCCGGTTTTTATGCTCCTGTAAATTGGAATATTATGAGAGAGTATTCAGATATTATTAAGCGTAGGGATGCTAAAAAACATGTATAATACAATATTAAAGTAATACCGAACACTTTTCCCTTTTAATTTTAAATATATTGTATATAACTTTTACAGTTCCTTGGAGNTTGCATTGAAGCGCGCTCACGGCTCAAGCGATCCCCACTACGAACTCGACTACGTGGCCGAGTAGAGGGGGGACATCCGTTGCATGATTTCGTTACATACCAATTCGCATGAAACGAACTTACCTCTTTATACTCTCATCAAAACTTTCCCAAGCTAACAGTTTCTTTTTCGCATTTTTAGCTATAAGCAACTTCCTCTAATAGAAATCGTAAGATAATTGTAATGTACACGACTGTAAAAATGCTCACATTAGAGAAATATACAAAACAAAATAAAAAAAATTAATTTACATTAACAGTGGCAAGTGTGGTAAAATCATAATTATTTTCATAGACTGTCTATGTACCAAATAAAATTAGATTATCTTATTAAAATTTAATAATTTATGTGCTTACGTCAATAAGTTTCGACTCGCACTGTAACATCGGTACTATAATAATTTCAATTTAAAAACATACCTAGCAAAATCAGTAAAACGCAATGGAACTATGAACGGCAACCAGGCTTTTTTTAGAAAAAAATTGGGATAAACTGATAACGCTAATCGTATCCGAAATCGGCTTTACATTTAAAGTTGGTATATTCACTGTAATAATGCAAATATCATGTATTTAAAAAATTAACTGTAACCGCGATTGACAGTGATGAACAGTCATGAATATAGACACAAGGAAAAATTATGTAGAAACATAAAATATCTCATATGCAACCACATATGCAGCAATGTAAATTCAACTGCATACTGATAAAATATTTATATTTTTGTAATCAATAACAATAAAATCGGAAAATTTTGAAACATTGGGTTTTTAACGAAAAAGTGCGTCACATACAAAATTATCAACGATTTACGCTCTGCCTCGTATTTGAAAAGCTAAAATGTGTCTATTAAAATAATTTTCCTAAAACATTGCCCTTAATTTTTATATTATTTTTCATCAAAGCAGTACTGGGGTTCAAATTTATTTTATTTAAAAAACCACAGCCAACGTTTCGCCCAGGTTGTTGGATAGTTTTATTTAGTCAAAAATGTAATAATGATGGAATTTGGGTTGCTTTTTTGTATAGATAAGACTAAAAATCATCTGTTGTTTTTAAAGTGTTTGTGTATAACTGCCACTACGTAGTTTTTAATTATTTATTATTTTAATCGTACAACGTTTTCAAAACAATTGTTACGAAGTATATATAATATAGCATGTATGCTCACCTTAATCGGCTAACTATAAGAGTCTTCAAGATGGAAAGGTAACAGATAAAACATCATAGGAAGGAGACAACTTATTTTTTCAGTAGTATCAAAATGCATTTCCACGAAAGACAACGCCCATGTAGACATTGGCTGTTTCAGTATGACCAAACTGAACATTAATTCTCTCTCACTCGTTAGATAACCTGCAGAAATGGAAAAAGACATATCAATTAAACTTTTAATTAACGAAAAGAGATTAAACACACTTAAAACACGCACCAAAAAGCAAGTAAAAAACCTGAATAATATAAAATGGCGACAAATGTCAAACATAGTTGACAGATAAATATGAAATAATCATAGATGCGCGATGTCAATAACGATTAAGACAATAGATAATTATTGAAATACCATAGATGCGCGATAAAATCAATTTAAGGGGTAAACAATAGATAAACGTTAAGCAACATTTCATAGTTGTGAACAATAGATATTTAAAAGAAATATTATACATACGCCAAAATGTNAGAACAAAAAAAAGCTAAACTTCAAATTTAATAGTACACTAGTATACTTTTAATACTGACCCTTAGTTAATGTATTCCAATGTTTTAAAAAAAGCTCGGAGCCTGTTAGCCGAATAAATAATAAATAAAACCGTTTTATGTCGAATTTTAGGTATTTGATGGTGTTTTATTTACTTCCTCAACAGAACTTCTTTCGATTTTCGTGAATGAAAGAAAAGAATTATAATTAATTTTCTTTGATGTTGCCTGAACTTTTCTTCATTCATTGCATTATCACTTTAATTACTGAGTTAATGTCCCAAGATAAAGAAGTCCCGCAAGAAGGGTACTATCGCACCAGTGAAAGCAAAATATATTTCAATGTGCTCTATCTCATTCACATATGAAACTGTGGTAAAAAGCACGACAAAACAGATTAAATACACTATTAGATTAAGAAGATAAATAACAAAAAAATACCAGAAACAATTGAAAATCAGTCCAAGTATTTGATTGCAAAAACAGTTCATTCATCAAATTCAAATAATCTTACCTTTTGATCCAATTTGTTCGTGTCCTATACCCATAATTAATATTGATAAGAAGTGGACCCAAAACACTAGATTATAATTTTTTACATTAGTTGACATTGGTGTTGAGATTGAGACATGAAGTTTAGCCAGGTAGGTAGTACCCACGAAGTAAACTAGTGGGAATTATTAGAATTTTGTTTATTATTTGTTTAAAAATGAATGTGACTGAGATACACGCTGTTAAAGTTTTGTTAATCGAAGGAAATTTCGGTAGGTACGGTCCTGGCTTCAGCCTTCCGTCAGCTGTTCCCGTCAAACATCGTTTGTCCTAAAACATATCTCGTAACATTATTCCAATATATCAGCAGGGGCTTTAAGGGAATTCCAGTTTATCATAATTGTACCTAACTAAACAATGACGTCATCAATACATATTTGGCGAGAACAGCTGATGAAGGGCTGCAACCAGGGCCGTATCAACCGAAATTTCCTCTTATTAAGTAAAACTTTAGGAGCCTGTATCTCCAGCTACATAAGTTTCCGCATGGAATTAATACTACCACACGATTCTACTTGGTGAGTACTACTTACCTGACTTAACTTCATGACTCAACTCGTCTGTCAACTAATGTAAAAAATGACCATATATTGTACTATAAGTACCATTTTCTGAAAAAAAAAAAATAGAAAATGCCTTAGCCCACTTTACCAAATATAGAAAAAAGTCGTATATAGGTACTTGATAAATTAAGCGAAATCTAATGAAATCAAGCTTTTTTACAAAGAAACATTCAGTAAACCAGTGTAGGTACTTAACAGTTTTCGGAAGTATTATAAACACTGCGAAAAAATGTTTCCGAATAAACCATACCGTAACAAAAGAAGGCATTATAATTTTCAACTATATCGTAATGAACAAACGTAAAAGAGTTAAAATTATCAGTTACCTTTCATTTATTTTTTGTAATTGTGTGCAGTTGAAAGTTGATAATTTGCACGTAGAACGTTTTTCTTAAATTGTAAAAACAAAATTTTAAGAAACATTATATTGAGTAGTAGATAAATATTGACAATACTGAAGGTCAAAAAATGTAATTTTTATGTCCCAATTGAGAATTCATAATACAACTTGAAGAAAAGTTAACAGGTAAAGAGACGTAACGCCATAAAAATTAAGAATCTTCACATATAGGAAATGAAAGACGGAAGATATTCGAGATATTATAAAAAAAATTCTAATCATTAGGTAAATTTCACGATATCTCTATACTAACCGATACTAATAGTTGTTTCAATCCGAAACCATACACAATCTTCCTTACTTTTCGAGCTAAGAAATTGTTACATTGACATACGGCTAAGGCACGTCCATTAATGTATGTCTATGATGTATACCGTCGACCATCGACGTCTATGCCATCAACGGTTACAAATACATGTCTATGATATGTCTATCTATATCTTTTATCTATGGGCCAATGCCTATCCTAATATCTTCTTCACAGTATCTTCTCTGTCCTAATAACATTGTAGTCATAGATAATAGATCTACAAAGGGTGATTGTAGTCCTAGACTAGGTAAATTGTAGTTGATTGTAGTACACGTTCGTGCGATAGGAGCGGTATTCAAAATCTGAGTCGGTGAAAGTGCCGATTGAAGGGCAAATTTTCAAATGACAGATGAGAATTAAATATTTATTACAGATAATTAAATTAGAAATATCGTTTTAATCGAAATATTATTTATCAAATCTTAGAAACATCCTAATTTCCTCTTTAAATACTGATAAATTAATTATTTTACGATTAGATGTATACGTTCACTAAAGTTGAATGCATTCTAAATTTCAGGCAGTAATAATAACACTTAATTTCAAAAGAAAACAGGGCACTTTCATATTTCCTATCAAACGTACGAGTACTAAGGGTACATTAGCACTCCATGTATATATACTCTAAGATTAATATATCTATCATAGACAAATATCTATGATCAGTGTCATAGATTAGAAAAATATATACTGCAAGAATTATATTTCTAATCTACGATCATATCTATGATTACTGTTTTTCATCAAAAGCAGCAATATTATTCATCAGCGTTGTTTTGCTGCCTTGCATATTATTTGTGTATCTGTTTAACTATACGTTTTTATGTTTAGTTAGCATTTAATTATAATAGCAAGAGCTGAAAATACATGTATTAAATTACAATGGTGTAGAGATTATAAAATGACAAGAGGTCAATTGGCTTTCAAGCTTTGCATTAAGTAAAGGACGCTTAAAAAAAGAAGGTCGACATTGGCCGTTTATTAAATAAAACTGAAAGTGTGTAAAAAAGTGCGTGCCATCAGACATGGAAATATTTTTGCCCATAGTGTTGTTAATTATATTTTGCATTTTGTTTTCAATTTGTGGCTGGTGTTGTAAGAGACGTAAAGCTGGAATTGTATATGGACGTAAGCTGTGTACAAAAAAGCACTTTTGTTTAACCTGGTAGTTTTATTCTTTTATAGAAGCTCCTCCGGTTACAATAACATCAACACACGTATCTACAACACCAAATATTCCACCTTATCCTTCAGGACCGCAACACCCTATTCCTCAACCAGTTCAAGCACCTACAGGCATTGGATTTGCTCATCAAACAGCCCCTTATCCAACTGGACAGCCCCCTATGCAACCAGGTAAAATACTAATCTTTTTGTTTCTATAAATTCCGTTGTTTTAATATTATACTTCTGAATGTTTATGAATAGGAGCTTATCATCATTATCCATCATACCATCCATTATATCCAGGTAATTTTGTATAAAGTTATTGTAAGTACTGTTGTCAAGTAGAATGTTGGTTTTGATAGATTACAAGCTTTTTCAATTGTAATGATATTTCAACATCCCAGACCCCAAGTCCACACTACTGAATTAGTTCCAAATCAGTGAAATTTATAAAAAAACAGCGTTTGTATATTTTATACATACAGTGTTAATGCTTCTTTTTAATTTCCTTTTTTACCAATGAAAAATTTAAAAGTAATTTTTATTAACATTTCCTTAGCAGCACCGTATGGATTTTCACAACCAGGCCAATCAATTGTTACAATGGGTAGGTCTAAAGCTAAGACTGGTTCAAATTAAATTATTTTATCATTTATATCACTTTTTTTTGTAATACAAATTTATTTGACATGCTTGACTACTTGGGAAATCAATGTAGCCCTTTATGGTAACTAAACTGACAGTAAAGCAAACATTTAATTAAATAAACAATTCCACTTTGTAGTACTTAGAACTAAATGAATGTATGTAATATAAAAACACGACATCAGATAGGTAATACTTTCATGAAATCAAATTGTTTCCAATGATTATTTAGGTAGGTCATTTAATTATCTTGAAATATGAGTTGCTTGACCTTTGAGAACTTTTGTAACTTTAATAGAACATTATCTGTAATTAATTAATAGAGGCATTATTATTATTACTTACAAAATTCCAGTTAAATTAGATAGGTATATGGACATATATACACACATGTAAATAATAATGGAACATTCCTAAAGAATACAACACAGCTATAATAGAAACATTTTTTATTAAAAGGGAATACTTCTAATTAACAGTTACCATAAATATTGAAGTTGCAGAATATTACAAAGATTCAGCTTCTCTTTTCTCGCCTTTTACATTTCTCCTTTTTTTGCCTGTTTAAAATAATAGATATTTTTTTTAAAATTGGGTTTTCTCCTGTCATTTTATTTCTCCTACATTGAGAAAAAAAGGAAGTTGCATCCTTGTTAGTGGTTGTTACTCTGGCTTTGATTTTTGGTTTGGTTGGTATAATTTATTAATTATTTTTTGTTGTGTTATTAATTTACTAATTAAATAAATAATAAATGTCACATAAATGTTAAATACCATTCTTTTAGGTTCTCCTCCATATCCTCCGGTGGGTGTTGCTCCTTATCCCCCTGCACATCCAGCACCAGGACAGTTGCCACCTCCGTACCACGAAGTGGTTGGACAATCGGGACCAACTCAGCCTTATAATCCAAACATAGTAAAAGAAGGATATTCAAAACAGGCTCCCTACAATCCCAATTATTAAAAATTATAATGAAAATACAATTGATAATTAGTTGATGATGTTGGGTAATAAGTTTGTACCAGAAAATGGCAATTTTGTGATTATAATTATAAAGTATGCAAGAGAGAAGAGGAAAATAATTTCTATTTTTAAAAGGCCCAGCCGTGTAGGAAAACGTTAACTTTATGATAATTATAATAAGTAATTAGTGTTTTTTTATACCTAAATATATACTTATTTTGTGTTTTAATTAAGATTATCCTCTATAATGTTACATGTGGTTAATATAAACTGATTTGTATATATATGTAAATAGTTTTTTATATCCTATGTGATGGCCTTTTTTTTTAAACATAATCCGGTATTTCGAGCTGTGACTAAAAAGAAAAAAATTATTTATTGTAAGGGACGATTATTTTGGAATATATTAAAGGAGGAATTTAGGATTCATTCTGCGTACGGTTTGTATTTTAATTTACTCTGAGTTAATAATTCGTGATCCTTTTATTAATTATCTGCTTTTAAAGATTAGGATATACGGATGACGTATTATATTAATTTGGATAGGCTGAAAATTAGTCACAAGTTATTTTGTTTTGCAAAGGAGTTGATTACACGCAATGTTGAAGAATTTATTAATGATGTATACACGGTGTTCTATGAAGAATCAAGGTTCCTAAAATTCTTTATATTTTATGTCACGTTTATGAAAAAAAAAATTACAGGCAGGACATAGGAGGCAAAGTAATTTGTTATTTAGCAGTAAAAGTTTTATATTTTGAAACTGACTTTAAATTTTAGTTAGTATTATTACTTTATTGGGCAAGTGTAATGGGTGTCGATGCAAATGTATTATTTAGAGAAAATCGAACTGTAAGTAAGACCATCAATTCAACGACATAAACTTGTACGCTGATTTTTTATTAAAATAGTAATCAAAGTAGGCAAAATTTATAACAAGGTGCGTTTTTCTTATTAGACACCTCAGTTTTGGAGGTTGTTGCGCCTTTGGATCCAATGGTTTCTGCAGCACATAAATAATGATTCAAATATAGAGTGATAACTCAAATGCGTTGATATAACCGAGTGATATTGATTTTTTATTAAAAATTCGATTTAGACTCGGTCAAAATCAACACACTTATCTGGCAATGCCCTTTTCTTACTTTAGAAAACTACGAACACTGTATTTTTAAAAAGAAGATATTGGGTAGTAGGAAGATTCAATTTTTTTGCTTTTACAGGTTTAATAGATGCAGTACATATGAAATAAACTTTGGTCCAAGGTGGTTCATTAATAGACTATTAGAAAATATAAGAATAGTTTAACAGATATTTTCGTTTATATAAAAAAAAGGCCAACACAACAGGACGAAGTTCATTGAAAAAAAAAATAAAATATTCTATAAAAAGTTCTGATACATATTTTTTGTCTACATATCACTTCGTTAGTTTATCAGCATCCAAAGTTTTAACTAATTACTAGAAAGCATAACNTTCGTGATCCTTTTATTAATTATCTGCTTTTAAAGATTAGGATATACGGATGACGTATTATATTAATTTGGATAGGCTGAAAATTAGTCACAAGTTATTTTGTTTTGCAAAGGAGTTGATTACACGCAATGTTGAAGAATTTATTAATGATGTATACACGGTGTTCTATGAAGAATCAAGGTTCCTAAAATTCTTTATATTTTATGTCACGTTTATGAAAAAAAAAATTACAGGCAGGACATAGGAGGCAAAGTAATTTGTTATTTAGCAGTAAAAGTTTTATATTTTGAAACTGACTTTAAATTTTAGTTAGTATTATTACTTTATTGGGCAAGTGTAATGGGTGTCGATGCAAATGTATTATTTAGAGAAAATCGAACTGTAAGTAAGACCATCAATTCAACGACATAAACTTGTACGCTGATTTTTTATTAAAATAGTAATCAAAGTAGGCAAAATTTATAACAAGGTGCGTTTTTCTTATTAGACACCTCAGTTTTGGAGGTTGTTGCGCCTTTGGATCCAATGGTTTCTGCAGCACATAAATAATGATTCAAATATAGTGATAACTCAAATGCGTTGATATAACTGTCTGATATTGATTTTTTATTAAAAATTCGATTTAGTCTCGGCCAAAATCAACACACTTATCTGGCAATGCCCTTTTCTTACTTTAGAAAACTACGAACACTGTATTTTTAAAAAGAAGATATTGGGTAGTAGGAAGATTCAATTTTTTTGCTTTTACAGGTTTAATAGATGCAGTACATATGAAATAAACTTTGGTCCAAGGTGGTTCATTAATAGACTATTAGAAAATATAAGAATAGTTTAACAGATATTTTCGTTTATATAAAAAAAAGGCCAACACAACAGGACGAGGTTCATTGAAAAAAAAAAAATAAAATATTCTATAAAAAGTTCTGATACATATTTTTTGTCTACATATCACTTCGTTAGTTTATCAGCATCCAAAGTTTTATCTAATTACTAGAAAGCATAACATCTATTGTTTTTATTGTAAAATCGTTTTTTAATTTTTCAATTATAAGGTACTCCTAAACATTGAAAGCTAATAGTATCAAAGTGCTAAAAAGTCCGATTAGCCATCAATCTCCTTGGACCAAGCCCTTCTTGTCGTACTTGAAGCTATTAAACCTGCTTTACAAAAAAAAAGTTATAAAACTTCTGTATCACTATAAGGAGTAGTAAACTTACATTATTTCTTAGGTAATAATAAGAAACAAATGAAATTATTGATGGTTGAGTAACTACGTTTAAGTTTTATGTCAAAAAAAGTTGAGAATGTATACATATAAAAGAATAAAATATTTTTGTTAAATTTTAAGCATTAATTACTTTTATTTTAACACAAAATTAACAGAAATACTTATCGTTTTACTATTCCTTAAAAAACTTAAACTAAATACAAAATACTGCCTATTTATATATTATGATACTTATGATCGAAATGTGAAAAACAAACATTCTTTTTAACTTTTTTTCAGTAGCATTTTTCTAAAATCTTCATTGCTTTTTGCTGTCGCTTTGTTTTCACTGGTTTCCGTTGAGTTAGAGCTGATTACTTTTGATTGCAATGCCCTTGGAATAAGTGGTACTTTTAAACGAGGGCGACCATGTTGTAAAGTGCTACCATTTCTTCCCGCCCCTAAGAGTGTTCTTTCTTCCGAAGGGGATTTTTTCGGAGGTGGTGCGCTTATAAATACAGAAATTGTAGAGTCTTCTAGTTTCATTTGATCTGTGGCTTTCAGTGCCTTTTCAGCCATTTCTTCGTTAGAAAATTCAATATATGCTAAACCCTTTGATTGTCCATCCTTGTACGTGACTAATCACAAAATGTTACGACTAACATTAAAACATTAAAAAGATTAATTGCTCTATAAGTGGGGAGGATCTGTCTAATGTTAAAGTAGAACAAAAAAAAGCTAAACTTCAAATTTAATAGTACACTAGTATACTTTTAATNTCCTTGTACGTGACTAAACGTACAGCAACAGCGCCGTGAGGTTTGAAGATGTCTTCTAAATCCTTATTTGTGTATGAAAATGGCAATCCCTTGACGAACAGTTTGTTTTTTTCCTTTGTCGTAGGAAATTTAAATTTTTTTTCAGTTTGTTCTTGGCTCCTGCATTTCGATATGAATAAAGGCCGACCGTCTATTGGTTCCCTGTCTCTTTGGAGAGATTTTTCAGCTTCTTCTTTATCTCCAAATTCTATGTATGCAAAACACCTTGAATTTCCTCTTTTATCAGTAGGTATAAGGATTTTTACTGCGTTCGGGAAAAGTTCCTTCAATTTTTCTTCTGTTACACTTGACCGCATATTACTAAGGAAAATAGATTTTTCTTTATCGAAATCTGAAGGATTTAGTTTCTTAGTTAGCTTGCGGTCTGTTTGCTTAATTTTTTTGAATTGGGATATTTTTTCTTTATCATCTTCCCACGGCCTTTTTCTCTCTATTCTTTTTTCATTTTCTGCAGGAAGGTTACTGTTGTTGAGCATATGTTTTTTAAGGTTCTCTTTGCAGATTTTTTCGCAGCGAATAATATCTTGAAGAGTTCCAAATTCTCTTTCGAATAATGTCCATTCGTCAACTATGTATTGTGGCCAGTCTAAAGGCACAGAAATTGCCCTTTGAAAAATCATTCTAAGCGTTTGTGGCTCTTTAGATTGTCTTTCTAATGCTGCATATTCAAGCCAAGCACTCGCAGACTTCCTGAAATTAGGGTTTTTTAAGATATCAGACCAGATTTTACGAGCCCCTTCAAAATTCCCCTCCTTTACATACAATCTCGCTTCCCATCTATGCAAAATGAAAGAAGGGTCATTAATATCCCCCAGTTGATGGAAAGCTTGTGAAAATAATTTGTGAAGATGTTCAGTGGATTCAGAATTTCTTTTGAAATACTCCAAATAAGCTAACCATAAATTAAGTCCTGGGGTAGGTGATATACTGGTTAATCCTTGCTCTAAGGATTCAGTAACTTCTTTTTGCTCTTTTTTTTGGTCCTCTAATATTCTTAGCAAGCAAATCCAAAGTTCTTCTGACCAAGGGCAATTTCTCAAGGCTCTTTTGACTACCTTATTACATATTTCGCCTAGTTTCATGCAATAGTAACAATATTCAGACCATAACTCTGTATTTAAACTTAATTTTGCTACTGCTCTTTCGTACAAACAAAGACACATGGAAGGATCATTAGAAGCCTTAATGTATTCTCTGTAGCAGTTAAGAATTTCTGTATCATCATTCAGTTCTAGAATACGTTCTTCAAATGGAGTGTATTTTTCTAATTTTTTTAATGCATTCTGGTAAGCCCACTCAACTTGTTTTACATCCAGTCCATGGTTCTCAGGAAGTTGTTCTAGCCAGAATTTCCATTCTCTGTAGGTGCCTTCCATGTCCAAAAGAGGTACTGATAACTGTCGACGGAAAACCTCTTGTACCGTTTGTAATTGTTTCTGCCACTCTTCAGTACCAACTTCCATTAAAGATAAATGTGTAATTTCAAATTCTCTTAGGACATCCCACAATAAAGACCCTTCACTAACATGAAGTCCTCCTACTGACAATCCTTTATTTATGATTATCCTTACTTCATCAGATTCCAATACCCCCATGGAAAATTGAGCATATTCCAACCACAAATTGATTGCTATTAATAAATAATACAATATAATAACAATATCATTTTTCATTCTTACTTACACAAATAATCTTCAACTGCTTTCTCAAATAGACCAAGCACATTCTTTTTATCTTCAGGACTAATAGCAAGTTCCATTTCTATTTTTAACCATGTTAACCAAAGTTCTGGTGTTAAAGGAAACAATTCATAAAATCTCTCATAAGCAGCACGCATAGATTTTAAATCTCCTATTTGACGATATAAATTCACTAATTCTACATGTACATCGTATAAATATTTGTTGTCTGCAAGTTGTCTTTCAAGTTCTTCAGCTCGACCTTCCAGTTCCTATAATTTTTAATGTTACAAATAAAGGTAAATTAAAGTACATCATATTAGTGGATATACGTTTTCGTTTTCATCACTTTCGGAACTAGAAGAATCACTGGTTTCCATTTTATCCATTTTTGAAAATTATTTAGATTATCAAGATTTTGCACAGTGAAATATATTTTTTAGGTTAGTGTGTATGTATCATAGACAAGAGAAGTTTATTATTTATGATAATGTTGAACTATATGGTCGAACCATTGTCTATCGTGTGAATCTGGCAACCGCTATAAATGATCTACTAATTCAATCTTTATTAATAAATTGTGCGTCGTTTGCGGGTTCTAAATATGCAAGTATCATAATTGTGCGTCCATTAGTTCTGTTAAAAGAATGGAAAATTGTTTCGGGAACAGATGGAAATTAAATGTCAATTTATTCAAAAACTACTCAAGATATGATAATTTAATTGACGCTAAACGATTGCGCGTCATTTGTGCTTGAATACTGAGTATTACGGTAAGCAGAGTTTATTTTTGTATTATTTATTAGTAATGATTACAAATAATACTTGGCATTCAATGACATTAGTATTATCATGGTATTATCTATGATTCATCAATGGTGCATGTGAATTCCCTTTGATTGTCCATCCTTGTACGTGACTAAACGTACAGCAACAGCGCCGTGAGGTTTGAAGATGTCTTCTAAATCCTTATTTGTGTATGAAAATGGCAATCCCTTGACGAACAGTTTGTTTTTTTCCTTTGTCGTAGGAAATTTAAATTTTTTTTCAGTTTGTTCTTGGCTCCTGCATTTCGATATGAATAAAGGCCGACCGTCTATTGGTTCCCTGTCTCTTTGGAGAGATTTTTCAGCTTCTTCTTTATCTCCAAATTCTATGTATGCAAAACACCTTGAATTTCCTCTTTTATCAGTAGGTATAAGGATTTTTACTGCGTTCGGGAAAAGTTCCTTCAATTTTTCTTCTGTTACACTTGACCGCATATTACTAAGGAAAATAGATTTTTCTTTATCGAAATCTGAAGGATTTAGTTTCTTAGTTAGCTTGCGGTCTGTTTGCTTAATTTTTTTGAATTGGGATATTTTTTCTTTATCATCTTCCCACGGCCTTTTTCTCTCTATTCTTTTTTCATTTTCTGCAGGAAGGTTACTGTTGTTGAGCATATGTTTTTTAAGGTTCTCTTTGCAGATTTTTTCGCAGCGAATAATATCTTGAAGAGTTCCAAATTCTCTTTCGAATAATGTCCATTCGTCAACTATGTATTGTGGCCAGTCTAAAGGCACAGAAATTGCCCTTTGAAAAATCATTCTAAGCGTTTGTGGCTCTTTAGATTGTCTTTCTAATGCTGCATATTCAAGCCAAGCACTCGCAGACTTCCTGAAATTAGGGTTTTTTAAGATATCAGACCAGATTTTACGAGCCCCTTCAAAATTCCCCTCCTTTACATACAATCTCGCTTCCCATCTATGCAAAATGAAAGAAGGGTCATTAATATCCCCCAGTTGATGGAAAGCTTGTGAAAATAATTTGTGAAGATGTTCAGTGGATTCAGAATTTCTTTTGAAATACTCCAAATAAGCTAACCATAAATTAAGTCCTGGGGTAGGTGATATACTGGTTAATCCTTGCTCTAAGGATTCAGTAACTTCTTTTTGCTCTTTTTTTTGGTCCTCTAATATTCTTAGCAAGCAAATCCAAAGTTCTTCTGACCAAGGGCAATTTCTCAAGGCTCTTTTGACTACCTTATTACATATTTCGCCTAGTTTCATGCAATAGTAACAATATTCAGACCATAACTCTGTATTTAAACTTAATTTTGCTACTGCTCTTTCGTACAAACAAAGACACATGGAAGGATCATTAGAAGCCTTAATGTATTCTCTGTAGCAGTTAAGAATTTCTGTATCATCATTCAGTTCTAGAATACGTTCTTCAAATGGAGTGTATTTTTCTAATTTTTTTAATGCATTCTGGTAAGCCCACTCAACTTGTTTTACATCCAGTCCATGGTTTTCAGGAAGTTGTTCTAGCCAGAATTTCCATTCTCTGTAGGTGCCTTCCATGTCCAAAAGAGGTACTGATAACTGTCGACGGAAAACCTCTTGTACCGTTTGTAATTGTTTCTGCCACTCTTCAGTACCAACTTCCATTAAAGATAAATGTGTAATTTCAAATTCTCTTAGGACATCCCACAATAAAGACCCTTCACTAACATGAAGTCCTCCTACTGACAATCCTTTATTTATGATTATCCTTACTTCATCAGATTCCAATACCCCCATGGAAAATTGAGCATATTCCAACCACAAATTGATTGCTATTAATAAATAATACAATATAATAACAATATCATTTTTCATTCATACTTACACAAATAATCTTCAACTGCTTTCTCAAATAGACCAAGCACATTCTTTTTATCTTCAGGACTAATAGCAAGTTCCATTTCTATTTTTAACCATGTTAACCAAAGTTCTGGTGTTAAAGGAAACAATTCATAAAATCTCTCATAAGCAGCACGCATAGATTTTAAATCTCCTATTTGACGATATAAATTCACTAATTCTACATGTACATCGTATAAATATTTGTTGTCTGCAAGTTGTCTTTCAAGTTCTTCAGCTCGACCTTCCAGTTCCTATAATTTTTAATGTTACAAATAAAGGTAAATTAAAGTACATCATATTAGTGGATATACGTTTTCGTTTTCATCACTTTCGGAACTAGAAGAATCACTGGTTTCCATTTTATCCATTTTTGAAAATTATTTAGATTATCAAGATTTTGCACAGTGAAATATATTTTTTAGGTTAGTGTGTATGTATCATAGACAAGAGAAGTTTATTATTTATGATAATGTTGAACTATATGGTCGAACCATTGTCTATCGTGTGAATCTGGCAACCGCTATAAATGATCTACTAATTCAATCTTTATTAATAAATTGTGCGTCGTTTGCGGGTTCTAAATATGCAAGTATCATAATTGTGCGTCCATTAGTTCTGTTAAAAGAATGGAAAATTGTTTCGGGAACAGATGGAAATTAAATGTCAATTTATTCAAAAACTACTCAAGATATGATAATTTAATTGACGCTAAACGATTGCGCGTCATTTGTGCTTGAATACTGAGTATTACGGTAAGCAGAGTTTATTTTTGTATTATTTATTAGTAATGATTACAAATAATACTTGGCATTCAATGACATTAGTATTATCATGGTATTATCTATGATTCATCAATGGTGCATGTGAATTAGTAATATCAATGAAAAATTCAGGATTATATGTAGTCATTACTAATAAATAATACACAGATAAATTCTGTTTACTATATTAGATCAATCTTCAAGCACAAATGATGCGCAATTGATTGGCCTAAATTAAATTATGATGTCCTGAGTAGTTTTTGAATAAATCAACACTGAATTTCCACTTGCACCCGAAACAATTTTCCTTTTTTCTAAATAAAACTATTGAACATACAATTACCTAACTTACATATTTAGAACCCGCAGAGGATTATTTATATGAGTCCATGATTTTAGCATCTATGGTAGTTTAATAATGCTGGCTCGAAATTTTAGATTTTAAAGGCTGATGGTGAGAAAAAAGGCAGAACTGCTGCTAAGCCTAATATTTTTCACCAACTGTTATGGGCATCATTTTCCTAATTTCTTGTATAGATTACTATGCGTTAATAGACAATTGGAAAAACTTTATAAAATTTCTTCTTTTGTATGCCTGAATTATTTCAACAGGCACTTCTATTGCCTGCAAACTAGTTGAACTTTTACTCAATAATGTAGAGGGATAAAATTAAGCTTCCTTGGGACCGCCAGTGGGGCTTTTATTATTCACATTTTAGGTAAAGTAGCCTCACTGGTAATTTATTGTATACAATGATATGAATGTTTAGTTTTATATATATATCATAAATAAAAGCCAGGTAAATATCTTTTAAAAAACGTTAGCATTTTATTTCAAAATCAATTGTTGTCACAATTACGTTCACAACCGATTTTTTCACTATTTCGCGGATCAGACACTTTTAGAAAACACTTATGCTAACATTCTTCACTCTACCACATACATATAGTATTTATAATATCTATCTTTTTTTATGATCGAACGAATTTGTACCAAACTTGTAGCCTATTTTTATTAACTACTTACATTTATGCAAGAAAGAGTACAACATAAAAAAACATCTAACATTGTAAAAAAATGTAAAAATTGCAACACATCATTATTTGAATCTTAAGAAACGAACGAAACTGTCAACTCCCAAAGTTATTACGTAAAGATAGCAAGAAGGCACGGGGGTTGGGCGGGATGAAGTAATTCTTCTTTTGTTCCTTCCACAACTAGAGTTTTATTTCTTCTTGCTCCTTTTCGCGTTGTCTTACGGCGACTGCAGTTTCTACCAGCAAATACAGACATTTAAATTTGTCCTTTTCATCTTCCTCATTTTCTGGTGGTGTAGGTGGGGGTGATGATGGTAATACAGCTACATTTGAGTGTACAGGCATTACCTGTACTTTAGGATTCGACAGTGGATGTGGCAATTGGGGCAGATGGGCGAGTTGAGGGTGTGGAGCACTCCAATAGTCTGATGACGATCTGACGGTTTCTTTTTGGGAGCTGAAATGATAAAAATTAATATTCTCTAGTGAACTTAAAATAAACGAGACTTCTTACCCTCGATTTGCTGGGTGTTGATTTTCTTTTGGCATTCCATAACGAATAACTGTTTGCCATGGGGTAAATTTCTCTTCTTCACTGGGGCTGGAGCTTTCATATTCATTTGGGCTATCCTCCTCAGACCTGTACATGAGGGTTATGCTCTCATCATAGTCATGATCCAGTCTTATACGCTTTCCGTTTCTGGTCACAGCCTCTTCTTCCCAATTAGCCTGGGGCTGCTCAATTATCATAGCCGAATTGTTATTTAATTTTCTACCACGTCGGGATATTGTATAATGTAAAGGATCGTGACCTTCTCGTCTTATCATTTCCGGTAATATACGTCTGCGGGCGTTTATAAACCAGTTACAAACTTGTAATACGGTCAGGTTGGCTTCTTGAGAAAGGGTTAGCTTTTCAGCGTCACTGGGGTATGCATTGTAGCGGTGTTCGTACAGCCATCTCTTCAGTATCTTAACAGAATGTTTAGGCAAATTACCTCGACGTTTTCGGACCGATCCCATATTATGATTTTGCATGTTAACTTGCAAGGTTTGAACGTGATCTTCCACATCTGAACAGGAATCATTGTCATCGGTGCTACTTCCTGATTGAAATCGGTCTCGATCTAAACAATTTTTTTTATTTAGGAACACATAAACCTTATATGATTTTTATATTTTAATAACAGTTCCATATTATTACAAGAAATACTTACTCCAGTTAGTCATTCTATAATTTTTAGACAACGAATTTCAAACGATCTCAGCTTAATTTGATAAATTTTATGTGATAACTTTTGAAAATAGACAGTTAAAAATTTAAAACTTTTACACATGTAACGGATTATGTCGTAAGAAGCCGATAAACAAGCGAAATGTCAAACTGAAAAGGTTATGTGTTATTTTTAAATAACACAAATCATCTTGGTACAAAAAAAGAGACGGTAGTATCTAAGCAATAATTTAATGTAATTTTCAGAATTATTCGAGTCAGGTTTTAAAAAAAATTAGGATAGTTTTAGTCATGTTTTTAATATCCCCATTAAATTTTAGATGACATTTGACAACATGGCTCCCATTACCTCGTGGTTTTTATCATTTAAATTCTCACAACAAATTAAATAATATGCCAAAATGACTGTGACAATTATGTTTTCTAGTTGAAAATGCACTCTGTTAAAAGTATAAACAAGGCCGACAGTTAAGGAATGTAAACAGTGTACTCTGCTACTTACGAGATTTTATTTTCATGGCTGAAGAGTAGTTTAGATGCTGAATAAATAGATGCTGATCACACTTTTTGAAAAATGATTTGTTCACGTAAAAATGCTGCCAAATAAACAGCTTTTTGTTTTTTAGGCCAACATGATTTTGTTTACAAACCCGGCGTTTATCTTTCCCTTTAACAGTATCCAATTAGTTTTGTAGGTTAATTATCACTTATGACACTTGCTCACAAAAATCTCTCGAATTCACATTCACTTTAATTTTGAATGCACATGGAAATTATGCAATAAAAAACATTTCTGAAGACGAAGTCACGCGTTTTACAAAATGTGACATTAAATGGCGGTCAAACATCAGTCGACTGTTAAACGAGTGCTATCGATAACTTCCGAAGATACGTTGTCGTTTATCTGTCATCATAACCAATGAAAATGTTTGGCGCAAAACCAATTATATTTAAAAATTTAAATTTATAAAATACGTTGGGAAACAAGACTATTTTGAAATATATTAATTTTTTTAAATGGTAGGTTTTAAGTTAAAGTATATTCAGGAATTCATTAAACGATTTGTCTTTTAAAACAGGAAAGTCTTACATTCAAAAAAGTTTTTTTTATCAAAACATATTTGCAAAATTGGTAGAGCTATTTTTTATCAAACACACTGTGTATATAAATNGTAAAAAAATGTGAGCAGTTTTCAAAATTATTAAGAAATTAACTAGTTCTACCCCCTATCAGTCACTGTGAGCTAGAAACTGTTAGCACCATTGCTTCGAGTGGTCGAAATTTACTTTTGTGACGTAGTGTCGGCCATCATTCTTTTCTAATTGTTGCACTTGTCGGCCATTATTCTTTTTCAATTGTTGTCGCATTGTCACTGATGTCGGCCATTATAGTTTTTTAATAGATGTATAGTAATCAATGATTAAAATTTAAAGGAATTGTTTCTAAATAGGTATGCAACACATCATACACTTCAGCATAAGAAATTGCTGATAATTAACTACGTTGCCCTGTGCTGACAGCACTCATATTTCTTTTATATATAATGTTCAAAAATTTATATACATACGTAAGCTCATAAACATACTAAGGTGCCGATACCTACCGGGTTCCCATAGGAGATGTTAAATAAAGTTCCAAGTCACCCCTTCTGCTACTGTTTACTGACACAACGGCTTGTACATGTTCTAAATATCTAACTTCCGTGTTCGTTCTCTTGCAAGCATCAGTTTCGATATTTAAAATAAGGGACTTTGATGAAGGAATCGGCCTACAAACATGTTTGAACATAATTACTTTTATACAACTTCAGTATTAAGTACACAATCTATTAAAATCATCATTAGGATAAATCCTGAAGCAGTTTTAGGATTTCAAACCCTTGGGTTAATAAATTCCATTTAGAATAAAATTATGCTGACTTTGATGCGATTCTTAAAGATATTTAATTTCCGTATGAACAAGTAAAACAATTATGCAACGGGGTAAAAAATGCATTTCAAAAAATCAGACAATGACAAAAATAATAATTTTAATTTACTAACAAGAAAACCGAGGTGATCGTTGTTGATTTGGTAGTAACAAAAATGAAGATTCCTACTTTTTTGCAAAAAAAAATTTTGAAGGGGTAAAAGTAACCTCTGAAGTTGATCCCATAAGGGTCATTTTCAGGTTTCACATATTTTTATACCTCATATTTTCAAAAATGACCAAATGGATTAAATTCTGTATGAAAAACGCTAGAAGATGCTTGTAATCGCATATTTAGAAGGGTTGATAATGAAAAAAATATATTTGCAAGAAATCAATTGATTATTGTTTAATGGTACTTAATCAAAAGAGCGTAAAAAATTACTAAATACTGTTTCTGCATTTTTCAAAAAAAGACGATTATACAGGGTGGGTTACTGTGTATACCTAATTACGTTATAATGAATTAATAAATGTTTAATTTTATTATCATTATATGTATGTATGTATATTTGTGGTAAATAGTTAATGTTTAATATTGGTGTTGATTTTATAGTGGCCCTAATGCAAATTGTAAAATTTCAATTTAATAAACTTTAACGTTAATAAAACATTCTTTAAGAAGGTACAGTTTTATAATAAATGTGATTTGTAACATTTCACCTATAATACACTTTCTGGAAACGAATCACTATTAAAATTATTTATCTACTGCCATCCGTATTGATGTGGGTGTCGACTAGCACATTTTTTTCGAATATAACTGTATATTGAATTAAGTAACATTATCCTACAATCTACATAATAAATAAATGGTTTTTAGAACTTATATTCACGTATGTGATGTTTTTTAATTGTCATATATACGGATTTCTGTTTGAATCATGATAATAAAATCGAAATAAGTAGTTATGCAAATAATTTTTAGTTTTCGGTGAAATCAAAATTTTTAATTCTTCTTACACTTTCATTTGTTCTTCATGGGCTTTTTTGACAATTGCTAGTTTCGAATGGGGGTCCAATACTGAAAGATCCGTGTAAGGGGGTTCCCGGGTACCATGTAACATTAGCATCCATTCTTTGAAGTAACCGCTTTGTGGTATTTCTGAATTAAATCGTACCTGGGTAATAAAAAAAAAATAAAAATAATTATTTGAAGGAATTTGAAAGCCACGTGTTTCTTTCCACAAGTATAAAAAAATTAAAATTTAGGGAACAAAACAGTGTCACATGTATGTAGGCAACCCAACATACATAGTAGCAAAGAAGATCGTGTTTCTGGAAGGCACACACTGGAATATTTTTTGGAATAGTCAGCCTAAATGAAAATATCTTCCAAAATTCCATAAAAATCGAGCTTATGGGTTCTTTTACAATAAGTATTTAAACCCTTGGGAACTACCCGGAGTGCACCATTTCGTTTTTAAACCCAATTTAATCGTCAAATTTTGTCGAAAAACCTATTAAAAATCCAAACGGGAATTAATTTTCGTGTAAACTTGGTTTACGATTGTGAATCGGGGAATCCTACAGCACATACTCATGTGAAATAAACAGTAAGTAATTACTCTGGTGGTACCTACTGATAATTCACTAATGCAATTAATGAAAGTGCATGGGGTTAGTTTACAATGCATTCTGAAATTATATTTAAACATTGCCTATTGTACATAGCTGTAGGACAGTTTTCTATGCCTAATGTTAATATCAGAGAGTGTTATGTCCTATTCCCTTATTTTTTATAAAGATACCAGCCTTTGTCCCTTTTATAAAATAAAGTGCGACTTACAATTAATCAACACCAGGGTCCATTGGCAATTGCCTACATTACCTATACGAATAATGGTACCCATTCGCCCAAATATTTACCTCTAATTGCCAAGTCCCTTGCGGATATTCGGCCCATGTGTGAGTAGTCATAAAAGGCCATTTTGTAAAACCATCCCTTGAATCGTCATCATTAGGCCTTCTACTCAAAATCATAGATCTGAAGATTATAAAAATTATATATTAGTAAAAAAATGTGAGCAGTTTTCAAAATTATTAAGAAATTAACTAGTTCTACCCCCTATCAGTCACTGTGAGCTAGAAACTGTTAGCACCATTGCTTCGAGTGGTCGAAATTTACTTTTGTGACGTAGTGTCGGCCATCATTCTTTTCTAATTGTTGCACTTGTCGGCCATTATTCTTTTTCAATTGTTGTCGCATTGTCACTGATGTCGGCCATTATAGTTTTTTAATAGATGTATAGTAATCAATGATTAAAATTTAAAGGAATTGTTTCTAAATAGGTATGCAACACATCATACACTTCAGCATAAGAAATTGCTGATAATTAACTACGTTGCCCTGTGCTGACAGCACTCATATTTCTTTTATATATAATGTTCAAAAATTTATATACATACGTAAGCTCATAAACATACTAAGGTGCCGATACCTACCGGGTTCCCATAGGAGATGTTAAATAAAGTTCCAAGTCACCCCTTCTGCTACTGTTTACTGACACAACGGCTTGTACATGTTCTAAATATCTAACTTCCGTGTTCGTTCTCTTGCAAGCATCAGTTTCGATATTTAAAATAAGGGACTTTGATGAAGGAATCGGCCTACAAACATGTTTGAACATAATTACTTTTATACAACTTCAGTATTAAGTACACAATCTATTAAAATCATCATTAGGATAAATCCTGAAGCAGTTTTAGGATTTCAAACCCTTGGGTTAATAAATTCCATTTAGAATAAAATTATGCTGACTTTGATGCGATTCTTAAAGATATTTAATTTCCGTATGAACAAGTAAAACAATTATGCAACGGGGTAAAAAATGCATTTCAAAAAATCAGACAATGACAAAAATAATAATTTTAATTTACTAACAAGAAAACCGAGGTGATCGTTGTTGATTTGGTAGTAACAAAAATGAAGAGATTCCTACTTTTTTGCAAAAAAAAATTTTGAAGGGGTAAAAGTAACCTCTGAAGTTGATCCCATAAGGGTCATTTTCAGGTTTCACATATTTTTATACCTCATATTTTCAAAAATGACCAAATGGATTAAATTCTGTATGAAAAACGCTAGAAGATGCTTGTAATCGCATATTTAGAAGGGTTGATAATGAAAAAAATATATTTGCAAGAAATCAATTGATTATTGTTTAATGGTACTTAATCAAAAGAGCGTAAAAAATTACTAAATACACGGTCCAAGAAGTACGTCATATGCTCATTGTTGTCAAACTAAAAGTTTAATAGAAAATTTTTTAAAATAAAACTTGTCCCTGTTTCAATGCAGCATCATCTGCAAAATCTNCATATTTAGAAGGGTTGATAATGAAAAAAATATATTTGCAAGAAATCAATTGATTATTGTTTAATGGTACTTAATCAAAAGAGCGTAAAAAATTACTAAATACTGTTTCTGCATTTTTCAAAAAAAGACGATTATACAGGGTGGCCCAAAAAGTCCGTCATATGCTCATTGTTGTCAAACTAAAAGTTTAATAGAAAATTTTTTAAAATAAAACTTGTCCCTGTTTCAATGCAGCATCATCTGCAAAATCTATATTTCATTTGCTATAAAGAGTGCTCAAAAATAGAAGAAAGAAAGTTTCGTTTCGCAAAAGCTGTTCAGAATGCTAAAATATGGAGCGGCGTTATTTTAATGTTTTCTGATTCGATTCAAGGACTGAAAAAGTTGGATAGATGTAGGTACAACACCGTTTTGAAGAAAAATTAACCTTCTTTTTTAAGCTCAATTTGACCTCTGATTTTTTTATGCTTAATCAATCGCCGAAATTAATTTAAGATAATAAAGACATTTGACATGTCGCTGCCTTTTTGTTTTTGCATGGGCCCATAGTTTAGAATACTGAACAACTTTTTCCCATAACATTTAAATGCTGCAGACGATCTTGTATTAAAATAGGGAACAAGCGTACTTTTTGGGCCACCCTGTATAATTATGTTTCTTTAAAAATGCAAGATACGTTTTAGTAATTTTTTCGTTCTTTTGATTAAAATTGGCCTCAATAATAAATAATCAATAGATTTTCTGTAATTTGTTTTTTTTCCTTTTTAATCCTTTGAAATTATATATTTTTCAATGTGCAATTACAAAAGTACATTTTACCGTTTTTCATGTAGAATTTTTAGTGGTTTTTGAAAATATCAATTATATAGAGCACCAACTTCAAAAATTATTTTCACCCCTTAAAAATTATTTTTTCGCAAATTGAAAAAAAGTCTCATCATTTTTGATGTAGCTTCACTTATTACAACCGCTGCCAAATCGGTGGCGGCCACCCCGGAAGGTTTTAAAAGTTTTAGCCTTTTCGGTAGTAAGCAGGTTGGCCAGTGTTTGGTGCGACTTGCCTATGACGTGCTGATGAGAACCAAAGAGTTCGACGGTTTCGATAGTTCAGACCAGGAATTTAAGGTTACGATATTAATAATTAATAATAATCAATTGTGACTTTCGTAAATGTGGAAGAATATTCTTTTAGGTAGGTACTTGCCTTTCCTCCTTAATCACTCCTGCCTCGCAGTGAAATCTTGGTGGTACAGATTTCCATTGCTTGGCCAGTGCCACAATAGCTCCTGCGTCCAAAACACCGAAACCAAATAAATGATTGAATTCTAATCCGACCCCATTCATGGTCCAGTGAAAACGGCCCTTTGCATCGAAAAGAGAATTTCTCTTTGATGTTAAAACGGTCAGATGCTGCATGTCCCTCCACGTGAGCTTTGGACTAACAATGAAGCAAAACGTATAAAAATCTGTAGAGAAGCGAGATATTCCAAAAAACTGATATTCGCGACCTTTGACCCCCAATATCTAAGGACGCCAACGCGTCACCTTACGAGACTTTTGAGACCAACATTTAGAATGCCAAAATAAAGGTTTACACAAAAATACTCAGCTTACTCCGTCTCTTTAGCCTAATCGTAGGTGACTACCATTTTTGTCGATTTGTAGATATTGATGTTTATTTTAAATTTTAATAAGAACAATTTTTCTAGGTCAGAAATATATCGAAAATCGAAACCTGTTCCCAAATTCCCAAAGATCATAGGCTATACTAAAATTGTAGGAGACTACTATTTATTCAATAGATAAAAATAATCTTTTCAAATGGTATTATTTAACAATGAATTATTTTATAAACTACAGAATCCTGGATTTAACTTTGTCAGTTTTTATACCCGATTTGTTGCTTATTACGCAGAATTTAATTTTCTTTCTTTTACGTTGTATTTATTTTCTACACTGAATAAAGTTCTGTATTTTTTATTTAAACCTGAGTTTAGTATTAACTTTTTCTCTGGATTTGGTTTTGTTATTACTTTTTGCCCTGGATTTAGCTTCCTATTTTTCTACACCTAACATAGTTTTACCATTTTTAGCCTAAATTTAGTTCCTATTTTTTCTGCACTTGGTTTTTTATTTCTTTTTGTCCTAGTTTTAGCTCTATATTGTTTACCACAAAGATAGTTTTATATTTTTTATAGTGTATTAAGCTATTCTGTTTTATCTACAATGAATTTGATTTTGAATTTAGTTTCCGTACACTATTTCCTTTTTTCCAACAATAATATTTTGACCGCGATTTTATTACTTCGTATTTTTTATTCTGAGTAAAAGTAACTTCCCCATTTCTCTGCTTCGTCATTTTTTGGAATGAATGTAACATTTTCATTTTTTTTTACCCTTCATTAAGTCTTTCTTTAGTATATGAAGTATAGCAGTATTAGTAAGGAGGAGTTAGAGATAGCTTTAAACAAAATAGAAGCGGTATTGACAAAACAGTACTGTATGAAAATAAATAAAAGTAAAACAAAAATACTGGTATGCAAGGGAAAAAAGGTAGGGAAAGAGCGAATGTAATGATAGGAGACGAAAGATTAGAAAAAGTGGCTGATTTTAAGTATCTAGGAAGTCAGATAAGTAAGGACGGAAGAGTAGTAGAGATATAAAGCAGAGGATAGCGCAGGGTCGAGTCATCTTCAATAAAAAGAAATCATTTCTATGCTCGCGAACGGTTAATTTAGAAATTAGAGAAATGTTGTTAAAGGTGTATGTTTGGAGAGCGGCTTTGTACGGGTGCGAAACATGGACAGTGGGCGCGGCGGAAAAGAAGCGGTTAGAAGCGTTCGAAATGTGGTGTTATAAATAATTTAAGTAATTACGTAACATTTAGTTTTTTGTATTGACAAAACCGTATTGCATGAAAATAAATAAAAGTAAAGCAAAAATACTGGCATGCAAAGGAAGAAAAAGTAGCGAAAGAGCAAATATAAAGATAGGGGACGAAAACTTAGAAGAAATGGCTGATTTTATATACCTGAGGAAGTCAGATAAGTCAGGACGGAAGAAGTAGTAGGGATATAAAGCAGAGGATAGCGCAGGGTCGAGTCGTCTTCAATAAAAAGAAGTCACTTCTATGCTCGTGAACAGTTAATTTACAAATTCGAAAAAGACTGTTAAAGGTGTATGTTTGGAGCACAGCGCTGTACGGGTGCGAAACATGGACAGTGGGCGCGGCGAAAAGGAAAAGGTTAGAAGCGTTCGAAATGTGGTGTTACAGGCGAATGATGAGGATACCGTGGATAGAGAAGGTTAGAAATGAAGAGGTATTAGAATGAATAGGAGAGCAGAGGACTCTATGGAAGTCAATAAAAAATAGGCGAGATAGGTCAGTAGGACAACTTCTCAGGCATGAAGATTTAGTCAAAGACATATTAGAAGCAGAAAGTAAAGTTAAGAGGGGTAGAGGTGGATCCAGATTAGATTACTGTTCGCAAATAGTTGAGGATATGGGTTGTTCTAGTTTTAGGGAAATGCGAAGATTATCTCAGGATAGGAAAAAGTGGAGGTGCGTTTCCAACCAGTCTTAGGACTGACAACCTTATTATGTTGATTAAGCTCTTTGCCTTTCTATGCCTTTTTTAACTGAATTTAGCATTCGTAGGTATTTTATTCTTGGACTTGGTTTTACTTTTTTACCTTGCACTTAGTTTTATATTTTCTTTTTCTGGAGCTAAGTTATTATATTTGTGTTAACAGTTCTCTAGAATTTGTTTTCAAAAGCAAACATTTTAACTGTTTTGCGCATGACTATCATCCGAGTCAATAACAATAAGGCCCGCCTTTCGAGCATGTGAAAGCTCATGTGTTTTTGAACTACCTATACATTCATCACCCTTTTGTGATGTTGAATTTAGTTCGTATTATTATGTTTGGGTTGATTCAATAGGTTGTAAGTATAACAGCTACTACATAAAATGCCACTCAATATTAGATGCAATAAAGTCAAAAGCTTACTTGGCTTCCAATGCTAATGCGAAGACCCCTGCAGCTTCCGGGGCAGCTGCTGATGTTCCGGAATGGGTGGTAGTGCATTTCCCGTACAAGTCAGTTGTTGCCTTTATAAAATTGTTATAATGAAGGATAAAAAAGGAAAAACTGATTTCGGAATTTAAAAGAGAAATTTAAAAACTTACAACTCCAGTTTTCGGGTCTTTGGCCCCATTGCTAAAAGTTGATGCCAACGTTGAAGAGCAACTTTCGTCATAATGAGCATTTTGACCGTCATTTATCGCGCTATTAATGCTTATTGTCCACATACTTGCGGCGTACCCGTCACAGTTGCAATCGTCGTCTTCACCCCCATCTCCACTTGCCCAGACGTAAATGTTTCCCAACCCATTTCGTCCCTATTAAAAAATTAACCAACAAATACTTATGTAAAACGAACTAAACTGATTAGGGTAATAAGGGCCGTTTCTAGGCCATTCTGAGATCGAAAAAAATCAAAGATAAACTACTTTTTATAGTAAAATAAGAGTATAGTAGTTTCTTACCCAAGACTCATAATACATTTCGTATAAAAGTAGCGAAAAACTCTCACAAACAAATCTGAAATTGCTATTTTTTGCGTTTCCGCATTTTTTTAACGATATTGCGAGAAACTTTTTAATGTTCTTTCATATCAGCTGTCTTGCATCAGTTAAATTCCGTTGGATGGTAGTCACTGATTTATATGTCATAAAACATTCGCAGTTATATGTGCAATCAGTATGACTTACGACCCCGGCTGTCGGTTTTCGGTAGCATTATTGAAAGATACCGCCACGTATTGATTGCCGTCTGCGGCATTCGTTCATAACAACATACAGGGTGAGTTATTGGGACATAGAGTAAGTGTAGGTTTTTTGGAGCAAATATGAAAATTGAACCCAACATACCTTAATAAAATGTTGCTATGGAAAAAGATACAGGGTGTTAAAGGTGACATATTATTTTCATTTTTTTGTAATAATTTCATAAGATTTTCATTAATTGTTGTCAAAACTGTTACAGAGCTATAACTTTATGTAAGAAATATTAGTTTACTTACAATTTTACATTTTTTATATGAGCGAATCAAAATGACCGAAACGTTTCATTAAAAAAATGTGATCCAATTTCATCTTTAAGGATCGCTTATGTGGTGCTCCTTGTAATAAAATGTAAAATAATAAGTGAAATAATATTTCCTGTGTAAAGTTATACCTCTATGACAATTTTGATAACGATTTTAGAAAATCTTGTGAAATTATTATTAAAAAACGAAAATAATATGTCACCTTGTAACAACCTGTATCTTTTATAACAGCAACATCTTAAGGCATGTTTAGTCCAATCTTCACATTTTGGTCCAAATAACCTACACTTACTCTGTGTCCCTATAGTTATGACTCGCCCTGTGCATTGTCATGAACAAATGCCGCGGACGGTAATCGATATGTGATGGTAACTTTTAGTAAAGCTAACGAAAACCGACAGCCGCAGTCGTAAGTCGTACCGATTGCACACAAGAAATATCGGGAGTATTTTATAAGATATAAAGTGATTAACATACAACAGGCTGTAAACGATACAGGACAGCGGATGTATACATGTAGTTGTATACAGCGATTTTCTATCAACTGAATTACATTATATTTATTTTATCATTTATAAGTCTCCTGTATGAACCTACACATCTTAAATTATTCTAAAAAGCACTTCGTTCACCATGTTTGGGAGGTATGTCAAAATGCTACGAGACAAATAAAAATTTGGAAGAACGTTCCTCATTAAATTCTAAAACTCCTGTAAAAATTACAAATCGATTCACTAACCATTAAAAAGTTATTGGA
>NW_020438906.1:139403-144412 GCF_000699045.2 Agrilus planipennis | reverse complement strand
CATATTATTCGTTATTTTTTATTTTATTCAAAGTTTATGGTCAAATTCCAAATTTTCTCTCAAACCGTATACTTTTTTTTTTAATATAGATAGTATTTATTTACTTCATGATATGCTGCATAACTTAATTAATCACGAATTTCTAATTTTATGTACTCTTGTCTCCGATTGTACCTCCCAAACATCCTTGAAATAATATTCTTTTAAGCTTTGCGATGGCTAATCCAGCCCGTTAGCCTAGCTGCTTTAATACTAAATAAATGATCACAGCATAAAATGCTTATTTTTCTTATGGCTGTACTTACTTCGTTTACTCCTCGTACTATGGCTCTCATGGTTGCATTTCTCGGCCCATCCACTGTTTTACCATCATCCGTAGGGCCCCATGAAGCGCTATAAATGTCTATCATATTCGGTTCATGACCCATTGAATTGGCTTCTATTAAATCTGTCATGTAGGGCTGATCCAACATTCTTATTCCTTCAAGGAAATGATAAAGGTTTTTTTATTTATTTGTCAATATAGTATAAGTATCCGTTAGTTTATTAATGTTAAAGTCAACAGTTACGGATATATTAGGTCTTAAACAAAACGAATGTAGGAAACCCTGGATAACAAATGAGATTGTAGGCGGAAATATAAAAAGAGGACAGATGAAGGACAAAAAAAATATAAGGTGATAAAGTGGGAAATAATTAGGAAGTGTAGGGCAGCTAAGGAACAGTGGATTGATATGAGGTGTAAAAAAGTAGAGGAAAAGTTTGAAATAGGTAAAACGCATGAGGCTTATAATATAATTAAAATGACTTTTAGAGATGCAGGGTACAGTAGTAATTATATAAGAAACGAGATAGGGGTCATTTTGATATAAAATGAGGAAAAGGCAGATAGGTGGGTATAATATTTAGAGAACCTATATGAAGGCCATGAGTTAGGAGATATATTAGAGAAGGATGATAGTGTGCAGATAGGTAAGCTAGATAATGAGAGAAGAGTTTGATGTAGCATTAAAAAACTTAAAGAATAATAAGGCGCCAGGGGTAGATGGGATACAGGGAGGAATTCTAAAACATGCAGGACAAGAGGTTAGAGATAGTACGTTTAAGCTGGTTAGTCCCATTTGCGAGGAGGAGAAAATCCAGGAGGATTATAAACAGAACGTACTAGTAACTAAAAATAGAGGCGCGGATAGGTGCGAGATATTTCGAACAATTAGCTTAACTTCCCATGCGTCAAAAATCTTAACCAGAATTGTACAGAAAAGGGTGGAAGAACTATTAGGGGAAGATCAATTTGGGTTTAGAAGAAATAGACGTACGCGAGGGGGCATATTCTAACGTTACGGGTAGTAATAGAGAAAACGATAGAAAAAGAAGAGATGAGGGATGAGTTGCAGAGATAGAAGAGTGAAACTTAAACGAGACTGTCTCGCGTTGATAATGCCCACGTATGAAGTGGGCGAAACACGTGTCCGCTCAAATAAAATTATTTGTGGTAATTTTTAATTTTTTAATTAATATTTACCAGTCTCCTCTTTCTAATATGTCTGGTTATAATTATGCGGGATTTCCCATATTTTGTCTAGGACCCAGGCCTATTTCTTCCATCTCTTTAAAATTCAAATAAGTTATACCCCCTACTTTTTAATCTATACATCGACGACGCGATCGTCATTAAAGACAGTACAACTGTAGGGATAGATGTGCAGGGGCAAAAGATTAGCATGCTTAGATTTGCAGATGATATAGCAGTATTAGCATCTAATAAGGAAGAGCTAATACTTTTAAATAAAATGGAGACGGTATTGAGTATTGTATGAAAATAAATAAAAGTAAAACAGAAATATTGGTATGCAAGGGAAGAAAAAGTATGTAAAAAACAATAAAAAAGTGGACGGTGGGCGCGGCGGAAAAGGTTAAAAACGTTCGAACTGTGGTGTTACAGGTAAATGATGAGGATACTGTGGATAGAGAAGGTTAGAAATGAGGAGGTATTAGAAAGAATAGGAGAACAGAGGACTCTATGGAAGTCAATAAGAAATTGGCGAGATAGGTTGGTACGACACCTTGTCAGGTATGAAGGTCTAGTCAGAGACATATTAGAGGCAGAAACGGGAGTTAGGAGAGGTAGAGGTAGACCTAGATTAGATTACTGTTCACAAATAGTTAAGGATGGGAGATGTTCTAATTTTAGGGAAATGCGAAGATTATCTTATGATAGGAAGGAGTGGAGGTGCGTGTCCAACCAGTCTTAGAACTATGATGATGATGATGATAATGAATTGTTAATTACGAACGGTATTTACTCAACAAACAAATATGAATTGAATATTATAACAACTGGGTGTTCTCGCAACTCCATGAACCTTTTGCATTTGCTTAGACTGTGATATTAGCTAGCATCCTCATAACTTCCAAACTGCTCGAGGTATCAAGATGAAACAATAACAACATTGATCCCAGGGTTATTGCCTATAAACTTTGTAAAATTGTATTGTAAGGGTTGCGATTAAGTTGATATAGGTCAGACAGGTAAGGCCTTCAACACCGAATACTCGAACAATACAAAATTCTTCTTAATAAAAAACTGATTCCTTTTACGCACTGCTTCTAAATATTTATAGCTCGTTTCGGTTTCAGTTTCGGCCGAAACTGAGACCGTTGCCGAAATTCGGTTTCGGTTTCGGTTTCAGTCGTAAAAACCAGTTTCGGTCGGACACTATTTTGTATAGAACACAAACGCCCCAACTCGGGGAACCCCTGTCACTCTTTCACGGAACCTGGGAATTCCGCGGAACATCATTTAGAAACCGTTGTAGTCATGTGTAGGCAGGGGTGATAGCTTGCTTACAGTGTGGGAATATGGAATACTAAAAAATTTCTCTTTTTACATACTCGTCAATGTCTTTGTCTTCCATTTATGTAGACGCATATGATTCACATCATTAAATATTTTTTCTTTTTTTGGTTATTGATGTTTCTTTCCGTTGTTTTCTGATATACAGCGTGACAGTTTGATCCGAAATAAACCTTTTAAATTGTTTCCGTCAGACTACATTTCTACAACCCCGACACGACTTTTCCTCAGAAAAAATAAAACAAGTAGGCGTTCTAGCAGTTTATCGGGGGTATTAAAAGATTGTGTGCTTCACGTGCCAAAATGTAATATGATTCGGTGAGAGGGAAAATTAAACATTAGCCCAAATCAAGTACGACGTTTACAGTGTTAACGTACTTTAGAGTTTAATACTTTGACAAAGTCTAACTGGCAATCGCTTCGGGATCTTTTCGAAAGCGAAATACGTATAATTAACGTGAAATTTACTGTGGCAATAAAGTAACTTTGAAATTGTATTGATTTTGACAAAACGAAAAGGGCAAATTACATGCCAAAACGACTTCGTAATCAGTAGGTGTTGAGATTAAGAAAGTTCGTTAATCAGGTATCATAATGTATTTTTAAATCCCGTGGTTCTTCTAGGGTGGCGGTCAAATAATTAAACAACTTTACGTTTTTTGTAACGTTTTGGTTTTCAACTATCTTCAGACTGAAAAAATTTTTGTTTTTTACTTATGGTTCTATTAGGTTAGGTACTATACATTTGTTATAATTGATAGTTAAAGAACATACTGTAATGAAACAAAACTATTTATTTACACTAATTATTAAAGAACTTAAAAACACTATTAAATTATTACTAAACCGTTCACGCACACGTGTGCCCGATCACACATTTGGACAGTTTTTGTACTATCCAGCTAATATGCAAAGTGGTCAGAGAATCATATATTAACATACAACTGTTAAATTAACCGTAAGATACAACATATCCCTAAAGTTGGGAGACTTGTCTTTATTTATTCACTACTTTTCACACAAAGAGTGCACCATGGAAAGTCTAAATCTTATTGTTAATTTAGACAAACGCATTAGTTTATAGTACATATATGGATATATATTTAATACATGCGTTGTATAGATAATTGCTTTCGCTTTTATCACTAGGTGAATGTCACGTTATCAGTCAGAGAACATGTAATCTATTTTTGTTTCATATTCATTACCGCAAAACGAGGAATAAAAAATAATGACATATTGTTGCGAAAGAATTGTTCGTGATTTTGTTGTATATCAGTGTGTGTAGATACGTAGGTATATATGTATATGCTGGCTACATAGCGACAACTGTTGTCTGCTTATATTAAATACCATTAATTTATTGTTAATAAAGTGCAAAAATAGATTTAATAAGTTTTAAATATAGTCTTCAAGGATAAATGTGGAAACGATTAAAGAAAATCGTTTTTTTTTTCTGCTGCTTACAAAAAATGTAAAAAAATAAGTTTTTCTCTTTTCACATCTCTGAGATTTTTTCATACGTATTAGTTACATGTTAGGTCCTTCTGTATGAAAATATTATGACATAAGTTCATGAATATTTGGTAAGAAACTGCACAGGTGTCTGGAATTATTGTATAAAAAGCAGTCGTTTTATCTTCAAGGGTTTTTCGTGCTTAAAATGGGTGAGAAACTGTGGCACCTTCAAAAGGTTTAAATTGCATCTATTGGACCTATTATTACTTTATTATTTAATATGAAAAAATGGGTGGAAGTATTTGTACGAATTTTGCAAAAAATGATGTCTCTCTTTGATTATTTCATATACCTAATCGAACATTCTTATGTTCGCTTTTTAACTCGCCACAAGTGTATAGGTAGCAAACCATTTTTTTTGTGTTTAGAATGAAAGTCAAGAACACTTCGTCTAAGACGTTAATCAAGTAGGTAGACGTTTAGAAACGAATAAAATGGAAACCCGTATCTAAATAAATTCTTCTTTTTATGGTAGGCAGTTGCCTGTTTTAATCGGTGTTGAATCCGGAACCTTTTACCTCCGAAGGTTATGCATTTACAAATTAAAAATCTATTAAGCGCTGTTAAATGTTACATGTTACTGTTTACTTGAAATAACAATTAGTGTTAGTAATCTAACTGCAACCAACTAACT
>NW_020438906.1:134016-135367 GCF_000699045.2 Agrilus planipennis | reverse complement strand
GCCTCTAATATGTCGGATCCGTCATGGATTTTAGAAACGGATCCGTCATGGATCTTAGAAACAGATCCGACATGGATTTTTCAAATGGATCCTATGTTGATCATATATGGCGTGACGATTTTCCATCATACTCAGATCAGAAAGCCTGATTTATTTCTGATCAATCTTCAGGCAATTCTGATCCGCATCGGATCCAATCCACTAACTAATTTCCAGTCGGGCTGAGGGTTTAACAAAAGTTAAAACCGTATTTATGATTGATTCATTTAACTATGGGTTGGATTTGATTGTCTTAATTACTTTTTTCTGGCCCCAAAAATTAGGGGAAGAAATGGTTTTCGCTCCCAACACATATATCCACCCGGGAAGACTGGTTATGAAAGTGACATTGTCTTTTGCCCAATTGGAAACAAAAATAACATAATCTATTGGTTATTCATCTACATACAGATTCACGTTATTCGACCCGAAAGATTATGACTACGTTCCTAGATTATTAAAAAGTTTTGTTGTCGGGGCGATAGGGATAAACTTAACTCCACTGAATTCCTTTTTATGGAGATATGTAAAAGGAATTGTAAATAACACATTTCCAACAACACCAGATAATAATGTAAAGCAGGGCTTTATAGAAGCTTTAAGAATCATAAATCTGAGAACCACAAATGTTGTTCAATGTTGCGGACACTTATAAAGTAATATTATTTCTTGCATTTCCATCATACTTCTATTTTGCTCTTTTATAAATGTTTTTGTTTTATACCTAGTCTTTCTAATGTAAATCTGGCCTGCCAAAACATTACAGCTGACTTGATAAATATTAAATTTGTTAAAATCACTTTAACTTCTGTTAGCCATAGGAAAGTATAATAGTATTCGATAGAGGATTAAAACATATATTTATTTGATTATAATTTTTGTAGACCCCATACATGATAGTGAATCAAAAAAATTTAACAAATAAAGTTAAATATTAGAATATTTTATGTAATTAATAAATAAATCAAATAAAATGACGCAAAGTCTTATAAACCTCTCCTATAAGATAATAAAATGTTAAAAAGAAGTCAATATATTAATGGCGAAAATAACATAAAGATTTACTTTATATTTACGACTACCAGGGATGCGGAACATTGATACTATAACGTTGATACAAAGGGTAATAAAACTGATAGGGTGTGTATCGCATTCAGTGTGAATCATTTTTTTAATTAAAATAAATAAGTTGGGTAACAAAAAACACTGGGGTTATTTCACTAAAAATATTAACTGCCTCAACAATATTGCTTCAACCCTTCGTATCATAATACCTTCTCTTGAGAATGGCTCACGAGGGTTGAAGTAATAT
>NW_020438906.1:123938-133101 GCF_000699045.2 Agrilus planipennis | reverse complement strand
TGTATTCTGTCGAAACTGCCAGACGCGGATCGCGATTTCGATCTTTTTGGATCTCATCAGCGCGTCGCAGGCAGCTCCGACAGAACACAGACCAACTTTTACCTGCTGTCTTAACAGTGCGTTTCAGAAAATACTACAAACGGCACAGTGAACGCCATCTGTAGCACGATGCTGCATTTTAGGATTACGTATTTTTCAACAAGGTCCACTTGTGTGGATATCTGCATGCTGAAAACGAATCCTGGATACGAATCCAGGCAATATACTCACTTGATAGTGTAGAGAAATTACAGGTGTGTACTCGATATATTTATAAAAAGTTTGTTTATTCAAATTTTACATTTTGAACTTTTAGCTTGCAATCAATTTAGTATCTAGGTATACAAGCTATTAAAAATTTTGGTATTTTATTTAAAGTTCTAATGCAATGCCTCGATGAATAAATAAAATCGATTGTGCAGTAGGGACGTGAGTTCATTGTGAGTTAGAATGAAGTTACCTAACTCTAGTGAAGTTAGTTTATTGTCGGTAATACGAAATGAGTTCTATTAGTGCTGCTAATTAAGTGCAAATTCCATATAACGTAAATGCAATAGAATCCAAACTAAGTTACACGTATGGGAAATTAGGCGATAAAACGAAGTTATTAGGCTCATTCCATATACCCACCCATGTATGTTATTAAGCTTCATCGATTTCTGTACAATATGATGACGTAAATCGAGAAAAGGTCCTGCTTAGATCAAATGACAATTTGCGGACAAATTTCATCTCACGTTTACTACCTATTGTATTGTATTTATTTTCCATATTAATAGCACTAAATATACCCACAGAATCATCCAGTTCTAGTTTCACTTTCTCAAGCCTCCTCTCTAGTGCTTTGTTGCACCGTTGTAAATCATTGAGGTCTCGCATTGTCGTCTGAAGTTCTACGGTTGCATTAATTAAAGCAATTTTATTCTCTTTGTAATTTTGAAGTGCTCGTTTATATTTTTCAACATCTACTATTCCCTGGGCGAAAATTCAACCATCTTTTTATTTTCGACTGTTAAATAGGACATCTTTTTACCATCTTTCCTTATTGTCTGCTTAATAATCCTGTCTGATACTTGAAGCTGCTTACTAGGGCTAAATTATTAAGCGTTATACTGCTATAGTAATTCTTCGCCTCTTTGAAATCCTGGTCGTGATGCTGAATGATATACTTGATCTCAATATTTTATCATTCTTAGAATTCTGCGTTTTATCTGTAACTAGCGACCCGCCCCAGCTTCGCACGGGTGCAATGCTGATACTAAATATGTATATTTTTGTTTTGTTTAGATTATTATCGAGAAGGTGAAATCTTCAAAAGATACCCCCTGAACATAGTAAATATACTACAGAATGTCTTTATATACAACATTCACAGTTTTTATGTCATTAAACAATACAATCTGGCCTCCCGGCCGCTACCGCCGCAACCGCTATGTCCCTGCATTTTAAATCTGTAATATCTTGGAAAATATTCATTTAAATTGCATGCTGTAAAGGGCCATATTGTTCTATATTAAATGCACAATGTACTTAAGGTACTTAATTGGATAAGAATTAATGCTGTATTGCTTACAATCGCTTAGTAAATAAGTCATTATTTCTCATACAAAGTAAAGGATAAAAATGGTTATTATGGGTTATCCCTAAGAGATAGACATATACTATCACGGACTTTTTTGTAGACCCTTTTAAGATGTACAATATCGTAGTACATTATTTTGATCTATCTCGTAGGGTTCAGCCAGCGTTTGCAATGTAAGCGCAAAAAATGCGTTTATTTACGACATCACATTAGAAACCTCTAAAATTATCACTGTTTCCCTACTATATTATGCATGTATTATACATATAAACCTTCCTCTTGAATCACTCTATCCGTTTAAAAAAACCACATCTAAATCCGTTGCGTAGTTTTAATGATTTAAGCATACATAGGGACAGACAGCGGGAAAGAGACTTTGTTTTATACTATTTAGTGATTCCTCTCTTAGTTGCTGGAATTCTTTCGTTTCGATATCAAACTGATTTTATCAAACGGATTTTGTGATTTTCCAAGCTGTATTGCAGTTTGAAGTCTTTTATCTCTTCAATTTTCCTTTTTCTCATATTCTCGAAACATTCTCTTTAGTTCTGTTCTGTTCCTGTTGGGCGTGCTCATTCTGTACATTTTGGAGTGTAATACAGCTACCAGTATCAATTAATAAAACAAATTTGTTGTTGTCGATCATCACTTTTTTCTTTCAATTCGTCCGTCGATTCTAATATTCTATTATTTTAATTGCTCTTTATTTTTTGATGTCATATGTCCAAATTCGTTACAGCCTATGTAGGAAAATGTCAGTCTTGACGACAGGCCCAAACCTGGACCAGGAGTGGGAAACCAAGCACTGCCTTGTCAATGTTGGTCCAAAGCTTCAAATGCCAACGCTAGGTAACATAACATTTAGTCAAGTTTGGTCCAAAACTGGGACAGCTAAGCATTGGTCTGCCAATATTGGTCCAAAGTTCGATTAATTGTCAAGTGCCAAGGCTAGGTTTATTAACGTTTCGTTTGGTACAATACTGGGCAGCGAAGTATGGGTTTTACAATAGTGGTTCAAAGTTTAATCAATATTCAAATACCAATGCTAGATATAATAACATTTAGTCAAGTTTGGTTCAAAACTGGGACAGCTAAGCATTGGTCTGCCAATNCATTACTGTTGATATATCACTATTCACTGCGCTATTTATTTCATTGCTATAACTGTCAATTTCTCGATTCGCTTCTGCAACGGTCAATTTATTTCTACTACTTCTCGGCGATCATCTGTTCCTTTAAATACTCTTTTGTTTCCTTTCTGGAACCCTCTAAAAACATCCGGATCGTTTAGTTTTTTTTTGAACTGTTTAACTGCTTTCCCAGAACGCAAGTACGACACACACATTTATAAATACGGCGCACATGAAGAAAGGCGCCCGCAACTAGTCGGCGAATCGATAAGCCATCACGCACACGTGTGCCCGATCGCACACAAACACGCTCGTGCTCGCTACAATATCTTTTGAAGTGTTACTGCTTGTACACAGATATTAACTTAATTTTAAACATTCTTTCATGTTTAACTATGCGTACTGATTCTGAATGTTTAGCTAAAGCAGTTTCTGGTTTATGGTCTCTGACCACTCATATACATTTTTGGGTTTTTCTATATACAATTACAATTGTAGAACTATAAGTAAAAAACAAAACTTTTTTCAGTCTGAAGATGGTTAAATAAACATAAAGTTGTTCAATTATTTGACCGCCAACCTGGAAAAAAACTACATAATTTAAAAGTAACGGTTAGGAATCTAACTTAAATTTGTAAATCCCATCCAGATTATGTAGGTATATGAATTATTCATTTATATAAATGCTTGTTAATAAAGCATTAAATGTCATCATTAATGATAAGAAAAGCAAGCCTTCAGAAAGCCAGTCAATTTTTAGAACTGTTAATGATGTACCACGAGGACTAGAAGCAACGGTGATCAAAGACAATGTCACTAAAGCTGAAATTCTGTGGTGTTTTAACATCGTGAAAAATTTTAATTCATAGCGAAGTAGAGAACAAGCTGTAGAATTATTTTCTACAATGTTTCCGAATTGGGAAATAGCATCAAAAATGATACTTCAGCTTACCAAAATTGGATATACCATTTCTTTTGGATTAACTGCTTATTTTATTCGTGAACTTAAAGATCTCTGCTAACAATGTGATAAAATTGAAATTAGATTCGACAAATTATTAAATAAGGTTTCTCAAAAATTACTAATAGATGTTTTTGTACGTTTCTGGAATCAAGTTTGTACCAGATATTATGGATCAGCAATTATGGGCCACGCCACAGCTGCTGAACTCATGACATCTTTTCTGGAAGCAACCAAAGGAATAAATCATTCGAAATTACTTCAAATTTCAATGGATGTGCCGAATGTTAATAAAACATTTCTTTAAGATATAAAAGTAAGAATAAAAGAATAAAACCATGAATTTAGGAAGTTGTGGCTTACGTACGATGCACAATGCATATAAAAAGGGAAAGAAGGCTTCAAATTAGAAAATTATCGAATTTTTACTTTAGTATTATATTATTTATTTTGTCATAATCCCGCTCGCTGATTATATCAAATATTCCAGTTTAAACTTATTCCCATTGAAATTTTGCGCTGTACGATGTAGTGAGAATTTCAACGTCGCCAATCGTGCTAGGAATCAAAGAAGAAAAGTTCCAGATTGTAATAGTTTTAAAATTGTAAGTACAGCAATATAGGATAAATTATAAGGGGTAAAGTTAGTATTTTTCTAAACGATTGCTGCAGACAGAGACAGAGCCTTTCTTAATAAAATTCCAATCGAATGCACCACTTTCTCCGTTACTATATAATTCGAACGTCTAGTCAGAGACATATTAGAGGAAGAAAGTTAGGAGCAGTAGAGATAGATCTAGATTAGATTACTGTTCGCAAATAGTTAAGAATGTGGGTTGTTTTAGGAAAATACGAAGATTAGCTCAGGATAGGAAAGAGTGAAGATGCATATCTAATCAGTCTTAGGACTAAAGACCTTATGATGATATGGGAGTAAATTGGTATATTGCCCGAAAATAGATTTAATTTGCATTATAAATGTTTTTCATTTTATAAAATATTTTACAAATTTCCGAAACCAACTTCGCATTTTTTAGAACATTGAGAATACCTGATTTTGAATTACAATTATTTTCGATAAGACATTAAAATTAAAATATTTAAAAGGTATTTTCAACAATAAAATTAACTTTTTTTGTTATAAAAGGGGCAGATACCTTGTTTTTTCTTAACAATATGATTACCTGCAATTTTTGAATCGTACGCCACCCCCACCCCACATATTCCATTGTCTCTAGCTGCTGCCACCTCGCCTGCACACCTTGTACCGTGGCTGAAAAAAAAATCAAAAATAAACACACTTTTGAAACACTTTGTAATTTGTAACACCTAACTAGGTGTTTCAACGAATTTATTAAGATGCCTTGTTTCTGAAACCGAAGGTTTATTTTAACAACTATATTATTTGAAATATTGATAGAAATAAATAAGCTTTGACAGAGATATTTGTTTAATATCGGGGCTTATGAGTTGCTTAATTGAACGCTTAGGAAAGCCTTAAATCAATTTAACTCCTTTGACCGGAAATTAACCTTCAAGAAGGATAATAAAGGACTCTCTTGTTGATAATACCTTCACTCAAACTAGGCGAAACACGTGCTCGTTTTTCAAAAATTACTTATGGTGATTAGGGGTGGGTACGCATTAGTTGATACTTACCACATTCTCTTTTTTGAAGTGAAACATCTTTATAGATGGTAGGAAGGAAATTTACTAGGGTATAAAACCGAGAAGTGTAACGTCACGCGTCACGTACTGTATGCATTGCATATGCGTTTGCGTTTGTTTTATTTTGTAATTCTTCTATGCAGTTTTGTATGGTGCAAGCCTAAAAGTTTTTAAAAAAACTAAACCAATATTTCGCATTCGTCCGCTCGAAATAAAGTTTTTGTATTTTTCTGGTGTTTAGTAAAAGCCAATTTTTGAAGTGAAACTTGTTTACGCACGGTAGGGTAAGTTCGTTTCATGCGAGCTGCTATGTAACGAAATCATGCAACGCATTTTCCCCGCTGTCTGTCCCTATGTATGCTTACATCTTTAAAACTACGCAACGGATTTTAATGCGGTTTTTTTTAATAGATAGAGTAATTCAAGAGGAAGGTTTATATGTATAATACATGCATAATATAGTAGAGAAACACTGCTACTACTATGTAACGAAATCATGCAACGGATTTCCCCCCTCTACTCGGCAGCGTAGTCGAGTTCGTAGTGGGGATCGCTTGAGTCGTGAACGCGCTGCAATGCAACGTTCGTTACAGGCAACTCCGGCATGTGTAGTGTAAAATTTAAATCCATAGGGTACAAATAATACCATTAAACCGATTCCTTAATCCCTATCCCGGTATGTTTGTGTGTTTGAAGAAGTTTCACTTCAGTAGCGTGTTGTATAAATACACGTTGTATTTTTTTTAAAAATACTACTACTTATAATATACATTCTAAATATGCCTCATTCTTATTGTGTACACTGTACACTAATAAACGCTCGCCCTTTTTTATTCTTTTTCAAGAAATTGAAACTCAATATAGGCAGGGTATCCCATGGAAGAAAAAATTGCCTTTGAAAATTTAGAAACTCTGTTAACTATAGTTTAAAATAATGAGAAAGCAATAAACAAAATGAATAAAATGTTACATTAAATGACTAGCAAGAAGTCACTAATATGCGCTTCTATTGACATAAATCTAAATTTTAAAACCACAATCTGAATCAGTGATTCTGATAGTGGGGCTCGCGAGAAATATTAGCAGATCGCAGAAAAAATGATTGGGTACAGGCCAACCAAAATATATATAGAAAGAATAATATAATTTGAGAATTTTTAGAAAATTTTTTGTGGGTTTTCAAAATATTAAAATTAATTAAGTTTTGAATTAATTTTTACCACTACAAATAGCCACAAACAAAAGAAATTAACTTCTTCTAAATTTAAATTAACCCCTTTCCGTTTTTCGAGGTAATTATTGAATTTGATCACCTGATGAAGATATGGTGTAACGAAACAATAACAGTTAAAATTAATAAATTCGTTGAAACCTAATACTTATAATTAATGTTTTATTTTTATAATATCAGTTAGGATTTTATATGATTTAAAACAGTTCAAACTATATACAGCTGATGAGAGAACACGAGAAACTTATTAATTTTTGTTTACTGACCTGTTAAACCAATCATCCGTATATCTTGGATAAGGGTATGGATCGTTGCTACTAAAATCGTAGCTAGCTCTGGCGTTCTGCAACAATAAAAAAGTGAAAACAGCTCAAGGCAAAGTAAACTACTTTGGCGCAAAGACAACAAGGGTACGCAGCTTTGAAAACAAACGCTACCGTTTTGCAGTTTTATATATTTTGTGAATAATGAAATCGGGAAGCAAACAACAGAGAGAGAGGACGAAACAATTGAAAACTTTAGGATATAAATTACTTATATATGTTTATTATAAACAGAAATACGATCAGTTCGTCATTTTGTGAGTGTTGTGTCTATCTTTCTACCGTAGCTTTATGATCCAAAGCAATCAAATAATTGGAGCTTCAATGCCTCCAATTCCCCTAAAGGTTTTATATAAAGGGGTTGGCTAACTTAGATTATTAATGTTTTAAGGTTCCTCTTCCTCCTCCCGATTGGAAATTAGTTCAGAGAATCCGGATTATGATCAGATGCGGATCAGATTTTCCGTAATACGGGCATCTGATCAGTTTCTGATCAGAGTACAGTACTTTATCGGTTGATCCACCGATCTGATCAGTTTCTGATCAGAGTACAGTACTCTATCCGTTAATTCATCCATCTGATGTGTTTCTGATCAGAGTACTCTACTCTATCCGTTGATCCACCGATCTAATCAGTTTCTGATCAGAGTACAGTACTCTATTCCGTAACCTGGTCATCCGATCAGAAATTGATCAGCGCACAGTACTCTATCTGTTGATCCAACCATCTGATCACAAATTGATCATAATAGAGTATCCTATCCCTTAATCCAATCATCTGACCAATTTCTTATCACAATCTACAATGCTACAAATTCTATTACGGTTTCGGTACAATCTTTAAATCAAGACTGTGTCCGATGTTCTGAACTGGATCATAATAAAGAACTTTATTTTTTACCTGATTTGTTCTGTATGCAGTATTATTCGTCAAACAATGAACAAATTTATTGTTAATTAATGATAATTAACAACAAATTAATCATCATCATCATCATAAGGTTGTCAGTTCTAAGGCTGGACACGTACCTCCACTGTTTCCTATCCTGAGCTAAACTTCGCATTTCCCTAAAACTAGAACAACCTACATACTTAACCATTTGAGAACAGTAACCTAACCTAGGTCTACCTCTACCCCTCCTAACTCCTAATAAAAAGAAAAAAATAATCCTGGTCCTTTAAACGGGTCCGGTATGGATCTTTTGGCTAGATCGGGATGGATCTGTTGAATCGGTCCAGTATGGATCTCTGAAACGGATCCGTCATGGATTTTAGAAACGGATCCGTCATGGATCTTAGAAACAGATCCGACATGGATTTTTCAAATGGATCCTATGTTGATCATTTATGGCGTGATGATTTTCCATCATACCTGGATCAGAAAGCCTGATTTATTTCTGATCAATCTTCAGGCAATTCTGATCCGCATCGGATCCAATCCACTAATTTTTTGTCGTCTTACTCAACTTCCAATTCGTTTGCACCGTACGCTGCTTATCTGCAACTTAAGTAAGTAGTGCTTAGTTGTTGGTGGTTTGGCAACAAAACGGTAAAAATTAGCAAATTGTAGGGTTTTCTGTGCAGAATGGTCAAGAAGTTTCCAACTGATTGTGTCCGGTAAGTAACATCTGGTGTCGTAAAGTGTGGTTTGCCGTCTTTTTCTGCTGTTACACGCTTTTGTTTTTGTGATTATTTGTGTTTTTTTAGGTTTTGTGGTGTTTTAGTTTGTATAAATATTAGAAGTATAGCGTTAGAAACAATTTTTAGTTGTAATTAGTATCGTGTAGAAACAATTTTCTTCTGAATTTCTTATAAACAGACCTTTTCCAACGAAAAGCAGTACTACAGGAATTTAATCGTTAACGCCAACTACCAAAATGAATTGTTAAATGTAATCTAAAGGTGTTTATTTTTTAATAAAAACCATACCTCTGATAAAACTTATTATTATTCTATATTATTGGTTCACCTTCTGTTACTAATGTTCAGCTATTGACGTTAATATATCATCAGATGCTAATTAATACTCTTGGAAAGTAAATAATCCGTACATTACAATACAACATAAATGATAACACACACCAACTTCCGTTTAATTATAATTTAATTAAATAATTATCATATTGTTTATTTTATTATTTAATATTAACATGATAACCTCATATTAGAAGCAGAAGCAGGAGTTAGGAGGGGTAGAGGTAGACCTAGGTTAGATTACTGTTCGCAAAT
>NW_020438906.1:118821-120686 GCF_000699045.2 Agrilus planipennis | reverse complement strand
AAACTGAAAAATGGATTGAAATTCATTTGTTTTATAAGTACAATATAAATCTCATTGTACGCAGGTAGAAAGCGGCAAATAATACAAGTCGAACATTAAGAACGCGTTGTGAGCGTTCAACAATTGACAAAACGCGTTCCGGCTGTTTAACAGTTACCAGAACGCGTTGCGAGCGTTTAAAAACAGCCAAAACGCGTTCTGTGCGTTCGAAGGCAGCCAGAACGCGATGTGGCCGTTTTTTCCGGCCACTGAGCGTTTTCTGTCTTCGAGCCTAACATATACATATAAACGTTCCGCCAAGTTGTATCTAATACTTGGTAACGAAGTATGTATTGGCCAAATTGGACAGCTACGCATTTACGTTTTTTGTTTGTTTTACTTTAATGGGGCGTTTTGACTTTTAAAATGTTCTAAACAAAGAACAGTGGCAACATTTTCTATTATTGTACGTAGCATCCCGTATATTCAATCACCAAAAAACTGCAATTTCTCAGACAAACTAGATAAAACATTCCACATTCTAAGAACAATAGTGACAGAAAAATTAAATTTCTTATTTTTTCGTATGTGAATAAAAAAGGTGAACTCTAATTGGATCTAATGCAAGAGCTCCTTTTTGTGATTTTATTTTTCTTATTGTATTAGAAGCGTACTGTTCTAAATACTTATATTTTTGTTTACTGTTGTTTAAATACGCATGTAATAGTTAATGAAGCTATTAATACTTACGTAATTAAATCTCAAATCGGGATGCATATAGTCGACCCCTGTAAGAAGAAAATTGAATAGGAGTGAAAATAAATTAGGCAAATGAGGGTGAATATTAATTAAGTATTGTAGACGTACTTGACATAACGGTCATGTTGATTAAGGCGAAAACAGAGCCGCAAAATATCCGTCAAAATGAAAAAATGTGAACTTTGCATATATCGATTTTCAATTACTGTGAAAACGTTCAAGTGTTTGCTGATTAATACATGCATATACATATGTGCTCCCACATACACTGTCTAGTAATATAATTTTATATATAGGATACTCGTTGTCTTTAAATTGGATTAATTTAGCAATTGGTTATGCAAAACATGTGTAGAATGATTAGTGCTCTATTCGTGTAGCATTCGTTTATTGCTACAAATAAAATTGATAGTTAATATTTATAAGAAGAAGAGAAATAGGCAGTTATGGAGCTGGAGCTGCAACGTAGAGAAGTAAATATTAGGAAGGGAGTTAGATAGGGATGCACATTGTCATCGCTACTTTCTAATCTATACATCGAAGACGCGATTAACGTCAAGACAGTACAACTGTAGGGATAGATATAGAGGGACAAAGGATTAGTATGCTTAGATTTCCAGATGATATAGCAGTATTAGCATCTCTACAAAACAGTATTGCATGAAAGTAAAACAAAAATACTGGTATGCAAAGGAAGAAAAAGTAGGGATAGAGCGAATGTATGGATGAGACGAAAAACTAGAAGTGGTATCTAGGAAGTCAGATAAGTCAGGACGGAAGAAGTAGTAGGGATATAAGGCAAAGGATAGCGCAGGGTCGAGTCGCCTTCAATCAAAAGAAGTCATTTCTATGCTAGCGAAAGAATAATTTAGAAATTCTAAAAAGATTGTTAAAGGTGTATACTTGGAGCATGGCGCTGTACGGATGCGAAACATGGACAGTGGGCGCGGCGGAAAAGAAAAGGTTAGAAGCGTTCGAAACGTGGTGTTACAGGCGAATGATGAGGATACCGTGGATAGAGAAGGTTAGAAATGAAATGACGAGGTATTAGAAAGAATAGGAGAACAGAGGACTCTATGGAAGTCAATAAGAAATAGGCGAGATAGGTTGGTAGGATACCTTCTCAG
>NW_020438906.1:115111-117854 GCF_000699045.2 Agrilus planipennis | reverse complement strand
GACAGAACACAGACCAACTTTTACCTGCTGTCTTAACAGTGCGTTTCAGAAAATACTACAAACGGCACAGTGAACGCCATCTGTAGCACGATGCTACATTTTAGGATTACGTATTTTTCAACAAGGTCCACTTGTGTGGATATCTACTTGCTGAAAACGAATCCTGGCGTAGCCAACCTCAACGTGATAGGCACGTTAGCTTAATCGAATAAAATAATTTAATTCGAAGTGGTCTGTATTTAATGATACTTACTGTTCCTTCTATCTGAGGTAGAGAACCCTATAAGGACTTGACTTTTTCAACACCTCTCAATGTGTTTAGAAAACTTAGCTTGAACATTAATATGATTGCAAGAACCGGCAAGATACAACAAAATGTTTAATTAAGAAGAATTAGGAAAATCGTTCAAAACAATATTATGTAATTTGTGTGCTTTTGTATGGGTATATTACAAATACTAATTATTAGAAGCAAAGTATTAATACTTATTGAAGTGTATAGAAGTCAATTCATCGAAAAAAGAATAGTTTGCTATAAACTATTGTGATGAGAAATGTATGTTTTGACTCGAATTATTTTTATCGTGGTACAGAAAAGTGTTTAAAAGTACCCTTTTCCTACTTTCATCTCACATGCTGATTCAATTATTATCACTTTACACTGGATGCTTGTGATCAATCTCAACGTTGACTTGCTCTTATTTTTACTGGCGACTAGTGACGTCATGCATTTTGGAAATGCTACAATTTAATATTAAAAGCAAATACGTGCCGAATAATTATATCTTAAGGATCAAAGACTAAGAAGATTAAGAGCCGTATTTTCCAAAGAAAAATATTAAACGAATACAAAGGAAACATCTTATAATGACAGCATGATATGAAAACCGATAAAATACGAAAATGCTTTGCTTTTATTGACAGTATCCAAATTAATTTTCTTTTCCCGTTTGCAAACTTTTTAAATATAAGTCAACAATATTATATTTATAAGGTTAATTTTGCTTTTATTATGCTCTTGAAAAAGTTCCTTGGGATTTTCTGTTGGTTTTTCTATTTACTGTCGCTGCCCACAAACAAGAGAAAACGGCCGACACTTACAATATCGAATTTTGAATAAATACATTAATCTAACAATCGAGCGTGGGCTTTTAAGCTCAGTGGGAGGATATATTTTTGTGCGTGTGTTGTGTAGTTATACCTACGCGTGTGTGTAGCATTTACATAAATTACATTCACATTACGCTGTACGCAAAACTTTAACCTATTTCCTACTCAATCTAAAAAGTTTTAAAACGTAGTATACCTATTCACAAGTTATCCTTTGTATGCATATACAGGTATACGTATGAAAAGGTTGTTAAATTGGTTTATTTAAATACTACGATAGCTTTTCCCCGCGGCTTCGCTCGCAGAAATTAATATTGTTTCTCCATAAGACCTTTTAACTCCCAATTCACTTTTACAACTTTCTTATTTTTTCGTATGTGAATAAAAAAGGTGAACTCTAATTGGATCTAATGCAAGAGCTCCTTTTTGTGATTTTATTTTTCTTATTGTATTAGAAGCGTACTGTTCTAAATACTTATATTTTTGTTTACTGTTGTTTAAATACGCATGTAATAGTTAATGAAGCTATTAATACTTACGTAATTAAATCTCAAATCGGGATGCATATAGTCGACCCCTGTAAGAAGAAAATTGAATAGGAGTGAAAATAAATTAGGCAAATGAGGGTGAATATTAATTAAGTATTGTAGACGTACTTGACATAACGGTCATGTTGATTAAGGCGAAAACAGAGCCGCAAAATATCCGTCAAAATGAAAAAATGTGAACTTTGCATATATCGATTTTCAATTACTGTGAAAACGTTCAAGTGTTTGCTGATTAATACATGCATATACATATGTGCTCCCACATACACTGTCTAGTAATATAATTTTATATATAGGATACTCGTTGTCTTTGAATTGGATTAATTTAGCAATTGGTTATGCAAAACATGTGTAGAATGATTAGTGTTCTATTCGTGTAGCATTCGTTTATTGCTACAAATAAAATTGATAGTTAATATTTATAAGAAGAAGAGAAATAGGCAGTTATGGAGCTGGAGCTGCAACGTAGAGAAGTAAATATTAGGAAGGGAGTTAGATAGGGATGCACATTGTCATCGCTACTTTCTAATCTATACATCGAAGACGCGATTAACGTCAAGACAGTACAACTGTAGGGATAGATATAGAGGGACAAAGGATTAGTATGCTTAGATTTCCAGATGATATAGCAGTATTAGCATCTCTACAAAACAGTATTGCATGAAAGTAAAACAAAAATACTGGTATGCAAAGGAAGAAAAAGTAGGGATAGAGCGAATGTATGGATGAGACGAAAAACTAGAAGTGGTATCTAGGAAGTCAGATAAGTCAGGACGGAAGAAGTAGTAGGGATATAAGGCAAAGGATAGCGCAGGGTCGAGTCGCCTTCAATCAAAAGAAGTCATTTCTATGCTAGCGAAAGAATAATTTAGAAATTCTAAAAAGATTGTTAAAGGTGTATACTTGGAGCATGGCGCTGTACGGATGCGAAACATGGACAGTGGGCGCGGCGGAAAAGAAAAGGTTAGAAGCGTTCGAAACGTGGTGTTACAGGCGAATGATGAGGATACCGTGGATAGAGAAGGTTAGAAATGAAGAGGTATTAGAAAGAATAGGAGAACAGAGGACTCTATGGAAGTCAATAA
>NW_020438906.1:110474-114179 GCF_000699045.2 Agrilus planipennis | reverse complement strand
AGAATGTGGATGGAGGCCCCCCTTAATAGGTTCCGACATTGACGTAAGTTAGCTCTTGTTCCCCATGCAACCTTTTTTTTGTCAATTAGAAGAAAGTGTGTAAATATATTTTGCTTGGTGGAGTCTACTGTTTGTTTTATCATTGCTAGAGAGCTTCGAGCTTTCTCATAATCAACAGTCTCCTGCAACCCCTGGCTGAGTTTCCCGAGATAAATTTGATTTTTTATGGTTATCTTTTGATTCTTTGCTTTGGTAAAGTAGCGCCCGGGCTTTGCTTCTTTTGGAATTATGGTAAAATCTTACTTACTTAACTTTACTTAATGTTGATAACGTAAACTTAAAAATAACAACCAGACATAAATTACGTTATTCAAGTTTAAGAAATTAAATAAAATACAATATAAACTCTCAATAATAAAGCCCTTCATAATTATAATACCCTGTATAATATAGATTGTGAATATTGTTGAGTTTGACTGGTCTATTTCTTATCCAAAACGAAGAAATACATCCCCTTTAACAGCAAACATGGCGAAAAAGACTTGCATATGAATAACAAAAACTTTGCTTAATACATGTGTTAGAAAAAGGAATGGAAGAATTTCATGTATGCTTGTTTGTGGGAGATCGTCACACCCTAGAATTATGTTTCAGGGGAAAAATAGCATTAATTTGAGTGTATGTGTGGTGAACAGATGGGCAATGAATATTTGACTTGCTAGGTATGTGTTGGAGAGTAATTACGAGTGGTTTCGATCATTGGAGTCCTTAAGTCTTTTTTGGGGTACTTTGGATAAAGATTATTGTATATTATCAATAGTGAACGAAAAATTTACCAGAAAGTAGACTTAGGAAAAGAATAATTTATTGAGTTACACTTATGGACGAAAATAGTAGAAGTAAAGAAGAACGAAAAGGACCTATAAAAAGTTGGTTTAGAGAGGACAGATAAAGGAGGAAATGAAAATAAGAAAAGCATGCAGTCTGGAGGAAGGAGAAGGACTTAAAAAAGAGACAATAAAAAAAAATGTTAGTGAGATGGACAAATTAGATGTGTTAATGAAATTGATAAAAGAATTAAAAGAAGAAATCCAAGAAAAATAGAAACAACGTGATAAAAAAAACAAAAAAATAGAAAGATACAAAAAAAAAATAAGGGAAAAATGGGAGCATAAACTAGATAAAATGCAGGAAGAAAATGAAAGTATAAAGGAAAAGATGAAATGTCTGGAGAAAAAGACTAGTGGAAAGGTACAGAAACTGGAAGAAAGATTGAACAAATATAATGAAGTAAGCGGAAAGGGATGGTTCAAGAAAGGACAACTTAAAAGAAAAAGTCAAGGAATTGGTAATAGGGAAGCTGGAGATAGAGAAGCAAATACAGAAGTAAGCAGAAGAAAAGAAGAAAGAAATAAGGAGATTAAAAATAGAACTAGAAAACAAAAGAAGGGAAGAAAAAACTGAACCTGATAATCTTTGGAATAGAATAAGAGAAGAATAAAGAAGAAACGAAGTTCGAAAGAGAAGATGGGATTGAAGGTAGATGTGAAGGAAGTCTGGAAAGTTAAAAAGAAGGTATATAGGGCAAGAATGGAAAAGTGGGAAGATAAGCTACAGGTAATTAGAAATTGTAGAGGGGGGGCTTAGGGGGAGAAGGTTTATATAAGAAATGATACGACTATGGAAGAGAGAAGAATACAGAGGATGTTGGAACATATGGTAAGAGAGAAGAGAAGAAAATATATACTTAAAATAATTAAAAATTCGACCAGGTCCACCATTAAAAATGAGAGGCTTGATGCCCTAACGATGATAAAAAGCGAAAAAGAACTTCGCGTTGCTCTTGATCTAAACAATATGGTGAATTTATCGACGAAACTTAGACTCAGGCTAATTCGATATTAGGTAATTTATTGTATTTAGGCACTTTTATTAATATCAATTAGTGTCTCCAAATACATTGATCCTATAAAGACAAAATCACTTGAATAAATGTGAAAACTCTTACCATCGTCCATAATGGCTGTGGTGACATTTTTTCCAGTGACCCCTTGTGCCCAAGCTGCTTCAACATTTAAGTCTAATTTTGGTTTACCCCCATTTTGACCAGTATTTTTAAGATACCACTGTAGTCCAAAGAAGGGATCTGTAGGATCATCGTGAGGTGCAATGTTGTGGACTAAGTTTTCGACTTTAAGAGGCTTATAACCCCTTTTCACCCTTATAAAACCTGGTTGCTGTATTGCAGTGCGAACCTGGAAAAAAGTGAGATTTCGTTACAAACGAAGAAGTATTTAAACTTGGTAATAAATTAATTGCAAACTACAGGGGTATTTTAGGTAAATAACTAATTTTACTTGACCAAGTGNGATTCTGTAGAATTACGCTTTTGTAGCAAGTGGTCCGGAACAACAATTAGTAACTATTTTGGTTTGAATTTGTGTGAAAAATTAATAACTGCAAAATTTACCTAAAAATGCCTCTTTTTCTATAAATAACTCGAAGTGGAAGCCTCCTAGCACAAAATTTTGCTAGACTTTTTTGTTCCTCATTCAATATCCTACAAGATAGTGCCAGTAAGATTAAAAAGTTTTAATTTGTTTATTAAAGAATAGACAAAAACTGTCTAAAAACGGGTTTATAATTCAACGTGCTGAACAAAGGAATTGGATACTTAGCATGAAAATGTAGTACAGTAGAACCTCTACAACTCGAACATCAAGGGAGACGCCGACAAATTGAAGTTATAGAGTTTTCGACTTACGAAGGATTTTGACTTGGGCGGATTTTGATTCGACTTGTAGAGATTAAGATTTGGTGTATTTACATTGTCGACAAATCCTTAAAGTCAATAACTTAGTTTTCTCCGAACTATAGACGTAATAAGTTTCAAATTATCGAGTTGTAAAATAAAACATTGTTTCGTTCGAGATCCAGAGGCTCAATATAATTTTTCGAGTTATAGAGGGAAAATATGTACCAGAATGGCTTACAGGGATTATTTCGACTAATAGAGGATTGATATTTCGAGTAATGGAGGGTTTGGGGCTTGAAGGGAAGGTAACAAATCATTTTATCGAGTTTTGGAGGTTTTCGACTTATCGAGGTTCGACTTAAAGAGATTCTACTGTGCAAGCAAGTACTAAAAACCCGTAAGCCCTACCGAGATATATATAAAAATATCTCTGCGTATAATGTAAAATTTGTTCAAGATAGGTGAAGTAGTTTTTGCATAATGTAATTTGCAACTAACGTAATTTTGAAAATTCAATTTAATGTTAGTGCCAAAAAATGGACCTAATATCTTTCTTGATTTATTTTGCGTATGCTTCAAGACCCATTTTTAGTTAGCCACTAAAAAACCTTTTAACTGTTCAGAATTTTGTTCCGGACCATTTGTTACCAATTACCAAAAACGTAATCCTGCAGAGTCACAACCAAAATCAAAGATATTTGACCTATCACCGAATGCGTTTTTACGTACAGGCCTGACGCTGGAAGCTGGCGGAAATTTTAAAATGGCGTGGATGCGCGGTGGCAAAAGTAGGCAGTTTTTGGTATAAAGATTGCAGCCCTCATTCTTCAGTATTCCTATCAGGGGCGTAGGTTAAATATTTAAAAATAGAGATCAGTGAGCAAGTAATAGACAGACAAACAGAAGAACTAATTGTTGATGTTGGTGACAGTGATAGAGATTCCCATGAT
>NW_020438906.1:104431-105865 GCF_000699045.2 Agrilus planipennis | reverse complement strand
AAAGATGAACCATTTTCGTTTTAAATATTAAAGTGAAATTAATTTTCTACCCTCTACTTCATTCATACTTCAGTATTGCGGTAAATGTTGTGTTGTAGAAATTGAATTAGGAAACTTTTCCTCGAACATGAGTATCAAAAAAAAAAAAATTACTGTCCTGATTTTAGGAAATAGTTCATTCTCGTCTCCCTTATGAATTGTTCCTGGATCCGCTTGGGGTTTATTTCTTTTATTTCTTTTACTACTATCAGAGCCATAGCCCATGGGGGAATGCTAGGGGATGCTTGCCCCAATATCTGCTCAGTTGTCTTTTTCAACTTGTGTTATTAATTAGGAAACATGTTAAAAATAGACTTATTTCATAATTTCATAAAAAAAAGTTTTGAGAAACTCGAAGAGCATTCGTATATACGGGCTGTAATAAGATTACAAGAAGGCGTAAGGACTAAAAAAAATAATATCCGTCCTTAGTGGGGTGTTCACTGAACTCTCGCAGGTAGCAAAGATTACCCCTACAATATATTAACAATAAATCGAACTTCTGGTCAATATTTCGNGTGTCAATACTTATCATTTTATCGTAATTTAAAAACTTGGAAATTGCACGGTACACTATAGGAACTACGATAAATTTTCCCTAATCGGCGCCATGTTTTTAGGCTCTTCCCATTTGACGGATCCCAATAGTAATAAAAGGGAATCACACTCTACAATCTGTTTAAATAGAGAGAAAGATGCACAATTTTTATAGTACCAGTACCAGCAGTGTTAGTTACCTGTGACCAGCCGAGAAAGATAAGAGCATGCATCTTTCTTTTTCTTGTGCTAGTTATATGGGTTAGTAGACTTATTGCTCTAGTAATCTATAAATATCAAAATTGGATCGCTGAATGTGTTGCTAAGCGTAAAACTCGAGAACGGCTGGACCAATTTCGATAAAAAAACGAAAACGTAAAAATTGGAAAGGTATCTTAATAAGTGAAAACATCCAAACTTTCGGAGGAAAATAGTTGACAATGATGTTGTAAATTGTTTGAAAGCAAATATTGAAATCATAGACGAAAACAAGTGCGTAGGAAAATGGATTGAGTTGTATTCGCATGAACGGAGGCTCTTGTGAAAAACACTTAAAGGTATTAGTTTTCCAGAAAAAAAAATAATCTGAAGAAAGCAGTAGAACGGGAGATAGAAGAAGAAAAATCACATAGACTTCATGAATAAATAATAATTCTCTCTGAGCAATTTCTACAACAAGTTGTGAAATTTACAATTAGTAGAGGTATGTTTATGCTCGTTATGAAATTCATAAATACGAGAGTGGATTGATAAGTTTCCGGCCTAACCAAGAGATGACGCCACTAGGCCTACCTTGAGGTGACATTCTATAGTACCATCCTTGGATAGCTTGTAGCTATAGTTTCAGCCCGATCTCCT
>NW_020438906.1:83995-99662 GCF_000699045.2 Agrilus planipennis | reverse complement strand
AGAATGTGGATGGAGGCCCCCCTTAATAGGTTCCGACATTGACGTAAGTTAGCTCTTGTTCCCCATGCAACCTTTTTTTTGTCAATTAGAAGAAAGTGTGTAAATATATTTTGCTTGGTGGAGTCTACTGTTTGTTTTATCATTGCTAGAGAGCTTCGAGCTTTCTCATAATCAACAGTCTCCTGCAACCCCTGGCTGAGTTTCCCGAGATAAATTTGATTTTTTATGGTTATCTTTTGATTCTTTGCTTTGGTAAAGTAGCGCCCGGGCTTTGCTTCTTTTGGAATTATGGTAAAATCTTACTTACTTAACTTTACTTAATGTTGATAACGTAAACTTAAAAATAACAACCAGACATAAATTACGTTATTCAAGTTTAAGAAATTAAATAAAATACAATATAAACTCTCAATAATAAAGCCCTTCATAATTATAATACCCTGTATAATATAGATTGTGAATATTGTTGAGTTTGACTGGTCTATTTCTTATCCAAAACGAAGAAATACATCCCCTTTAACAGCAAACATGGCGAAAAAGACTTGCATATGAATAACAAAAACTTTGCTTAATACATGTGTTAGAAAAAGGAATGGAAGAATTTCATGTATGCTTGTTTGTGGGAGATCGTCACACCCTAGAATTATGTTTCAGGGGAAAAATAGCATTAATTTGAGTGTATGTGTGGTGAACAGATGGGCAATGAATATTTGACTTGCTAGGTATGTGTTGGAGAGTAATTACGAGTGGTTTCGATCATTGGAGTCCTTAAGTCTTTTTTGGGGTACTTTGGATAAAGATTATTGTATATTATCAATAGTGAACGAAAAATTTACCAGAAAGTAGACTTAGGAAAAGAATAATTTATTGAGTTACACTTATGGACGAAAATAGTAGAAGTAAAGAAGAACGAAAAGGACCTATAAAAAGTTGGTTTAGAGAGGACAGATAAAGGAGGAAATGAAAATAAGAAAAGCATGCAGTCTGGAGGAAGGAGAAGGACTTAAAAAAGAGACAATAAAAAAAAATGTTAGTGAGATGGACAAATTAGATGTGTTAATGAAATTGATAAAAGAATTAAAAGAAGAAATCCAAGAAAAATAGAAACAACGTGATAAAAAAAACAAAAAAATAGAAAGATACAAAAAAAAAATAAGGGAAAAATGGGAGCATAAACTAGATAAAATGCAGGAAGAAAATGAAAGTATAAAGGAAAAGATGAAATGTCTGGAGAAAAAGANACTTCTTTTATTAATATCAATACTTTCAGAATATTTACATAAAGAATAAAGTACACTAGTTGGTTATTCGGTTGCGCCCCCTCCCACCCCCCAAACAGGATACTTCGCCATGGGGCCTCAATGCTATGTTACTATTAATCTCTGGAACTACTGAACCGATTCTAAAACTTCTTCAATTGATCAAAAGCTAGAATATTCCTGCTTAAAATAGGCTATTATCGATTTTATTTTTCGTCTGGCCTTAGCATTTGATGCATTCGCACGAAAAATCATATTGCTGTCGCATTCGTCCCCAGTTCGAGCGACAATGTTTTCATTCATTCTCGTGAGAACGCGGCGTATGGTTCTGGCTTGTGTCCAATTTCACGCATTTTAGCATCTGCCACTTTCTATACTTGTTGCACGAAGTATTAAAGGACGATACGTAGGTAGGATGCTGTTTGTGTCTGTGGTATCATAGCTAATCAATTAATGACTCGAGCTTGAGATGGTTTATTTGGTTCCAAGGGCTAGATTTGTGCGAGTGTTTTTAAAATTTAAAGTTCTCTACAAAATTGAATGGTTCTTGTTACACATGTTTAGACGTGATCATGATTGGATATTTGGAGTTTGTAACGTTTTTTGCGAAAAAACCTGCTATTCGTCGTATGAAAATACAAATTTTCCTGTGTGGAATAATATTTTGGTTTTGAATTGACACCTGTGGACATTCGGAAATGTTAAATGAAGATGACTGGGAGTTTTCTGACATTTCAATATTTGGTAAAGATGTTATTATCCTGTTGGCGGTTACACCACTCAATTCTTGATTTTAATAATGCTGGAGATCATATTGTCAGTTACAACTTTCTCATTGTCCTTTGTACTTTCTTTATAAAGGTCCTTCATTTTTTGATATTTTGGTTTTTGAATTCTCTACAACCGGCTGCTACTATGTTGCTTATAAGGAAATTTTTTATTGCGCTAGGTTGCTTGTTTTTCCTCTTACATGGGGTTTTTACCTTCTGCCTCTTCAAGATCTTAGTAATTGTCGTTCTGGTAGCCTCCATCCACATTCTGAGGAAAAGGTTCCCCTTTATAGGTTCCGACACTGACGTAAGTTAGCTCTTGTGCCCCATGCAACCTTTTTTTTTGTCAATTAGAAGAAAGTGTGTAAATATATTTTGCTTGGTGGAGTCTACTGTTTGTTTTATCATTGCTAGAGAGCTTCGAGCTTTCTCATAATCAACAGTCTCCTGCAACCCCTGGCTGAGTTTCCCGAGATAAATTTGATTTTTTATGGTTATCTTTTGATTCTTTGCTTTGGTAAAGTAGCGCCCGGGCTTTGCTTCTTTTGGAATTATGGTAAAATCTTACTTACTTAACTTTACTTAATGTTGATAACGTAAACTTAAAAATAACAACCAGACATAAATTACGTTATTCAAGTTTAAGAAATTAAATAAAATACAATATAAACTCTCAATAATAAAGCCCTTCATAATTATAATACCCTGTATAATATAGATTGTGAATATTGTTGAGTTTGACTGGTCTATTTCTTATCCAAAACGAAGAAATACATCCCCTTTAACAGCAAACATGGCGAAAAAGACTTGCATATGAATAACAAAAACTTTGCTTAATACATGTGTTAGAAAAAGGAATGGAAGAATTTCATGTATGCTTGTTTGTGGGAGATCGTCACACCCTAGAATTATGTTTCAGGGGAAAAATAGCATTAATTTGAGTGTATGTGTGGTGAACAGATGGGCAATGAATATTTGACTTGCTAGGTATGTGTTGGAGAGTAATTACGAGTGGTTTCGATCATTGGAGTCCTTAAGTCTTTTTTGGGGTACTTTGGATAAAGATTATTGTATATTATCAATAGTGAACGAAAAATTTACCAGAAAGTAGACTTAGGAAAAGAATAATTTATTGAGTTACACTTATGGACGAAAATAGTAGAAGTAAAGAAGAACGAAAAGGACCTATAAAAAGTTGGTTTAGAGAGGACAGATAAAGGAGGAAATGAAAATAAGAAAAGCATGCAGTCTGGAGGAAGGAGAAGGACTTAAAAAAGAGACAATAAAAAAAAATGTTAGTGAGATGGACAAATTAGATGTGTTAATGAAATTGATAAAAGAATTAAAAGAAGAAATCCAAGAAAAATAGAAACAACGTGATAAAAAAAACAAAAAAATAGAAAGATACAAAAAAAAAATAAGGGAAAAATGGGAGCATAAACTAGATAAAATGCAGGAAGAAAATGAAAGTATAAAGGAAAAGATGAAATGTCTGGAGAAAAAGACTAGTGGAAAGGTACAGAAACTGGAAGAAAGATTGAACAAATATAATGAAGTAAGCGGAAAGGGATGGTTCAAGAAAGGACAACTTAAAAGAAAAAGTCAAGGAATTGGTAATAGGGAAGCTGGAGATAGAGAAGCAAATACAGAAGTAAGCAGAAGAAAAGAAGAAAGAAATAAGGAGATTAAAAATAGAACTAGAAAACAAAAGAAGGGAAGAAAAAACTGAACCTGATAATCTTTGGAATAGAATAAGAGAAGAATAAAGAAGAAACGAAGTTCGAAAGAGAAGATGGGATTGAAGGTAGATGTGAAGGAAGTCTGGAAAGTTAAAAAGAAGGTATATAGGGCAAGAATGGAAAAGTGGGAAGATAAGCTACAGGTAATTAGAAATTGTAGAGGGGGGGCTTAGGGGGAGAAGGTTTATATAAGAAATGATACGACTATGGAAGAGAGAAGAATACAGAGGATGTTGGAACATATGGTAAGAGAGAAGAGAAGAAAGAATGGGGGTAAGATGGTCAAATTTGGTTATGGGAAGTTAATAATAGATGAGGTGTGGAACCAAGAAAAAGAAGAAACGGTAAAAAGAAAAGGAAAAGGGACATTTCGTTAGAAATAAGAAGGTATGTTGGGGATAATGTAGGGAAAAAGAATAGAAATAAGAATGTAAAGTGTAACTTAACAGTATGATAGATCATTTGTTGGTTGATTGTGAAGTTGCATAATTGTAAAATAACCAGTTTGACTTAATAAAGTTTAAAGAAAAAGGAATGAGAAAGTGATACCACACTCAACCTAATATCGTAGAGTTTTATCATTGTCTAGTATTTAAAATTTTATTCCTATTTACATCTCCCATCCTTAACTATTTGCGAACTGTAATTTAATTTAAGTCTTCCTTAGCCCGTCTTCACTCACATTCGATATCTGTAACAGCCCTTCATGTCTCAGAAGCTGTTCTTCCATCCTATTGACTTACATAACGCCCTCTGCTCCCCAACTTTTTTCAATACCTTCTCATTTCTAATAGCCCGGGGGAGCCCGTATACATTTCACGTAACCATTTTAAGCAATTTCGTTCAGTTTCGACTGAAGTGTCAGCTGGCTGGTAGCGGTGGAGGCGGCTGTTAGAGGGTTAAAAACACGGGAAAAAATTCGTGACATTAAATCATTTTAAGCAACCTGAAACTTTTATAATGAACATTGAACACTGTCAGCTGGCCGGGGAGTGGTGAATTATGTGCCAGTTATGGTCTAAATAGGTCCAAAAACACGAATCAATAGAACCATATTAGTAGTTTGAGGTTCGGGTGGATAATAATCGTGATGAGTAAAACTGGTTTTGGTCTTGGCGAAAATGCAAGAACAAGACTAAGACAAAAACTGTCTTTATACTAGTAAGACCAAGACCAATACCAAGACCAAGACTTAAGGAACAAGACCAAGACTAAAACCAAGACCGAACGAACAAGACCAAGTACACAAGACTAAATGAAAAATTATTACTTCAAATGGATTTATCAGTGAGACTATTTAAGGATGTTTGGGAGGTATGTCAAAACGCTACGAGACAAATAAAAATTTGGAAGAACGTTCCTCATTCAATTCTAAAACTCCTGTAAAAATTACAAATCGATTCACTAAACCGTTAAAAAGTTATTGAAATTTTAAAAAATTGTAATTTTGCAGTTTATGGAGATTCGTTGACCGAACATATTATTAACAGAAAAAAAGCTACCAGAAATTTCAAACTTTTATAATAAGTAACTTGAACTCTGGAGAATCACTTTAGCGTAAGGTTATTCAAATTCACTAAATGGTTATCGAGGAAAAAATGAAAAATTAGCTGAAAATCTCGTTTTTACTTGATAATATAATGATAATATTTATAATTGTCTGAAATAAATGCAATTTTAAANCGTAACGCTTTCCTTAAAAACCTTAGCTTAACTGAACGATACGATTCCTACACGGGTAAATTTGATTTTTGATATACGAAACCACCTAAAATGGTTACATGAAATGTACACGGTCTCCTATAACCATACAACGTTTTCTATCCACGATATTTTCATCATTTACTTCACTTTTACTAACAACCTTTTCGAATTTCTAAATTAACCGTTCGCGAGCGCAGAAGTGACTTCTGCTTGTTAAAAGCAACTCGACTCTCTATTATACAAGCTGTTTTTGAAATAACTAGCAGCTTTCAAAGGTTTTAACTAGATCTAATAAGAAATCGCATGGTGAGAAATGTGTAAACGGATAATAAAATTGTTTGAAAACGAGAAGAAGGTACAGTCTGAAATTGTTCCAGAGTGTAAATTGGCAACATATAGTCAAATTTCAATAATAGCTAAGCAGCCATACAGACGGAGAATGTAAATAATGACAGTTGTGGAATAATTAACGTTCATTATTCTGTTTTAACCTATAACATCGGCACACTGACCTACCGCCAATGACTTCGATTGACTACATACGTTAAAAGAACAAAAAACTACTGACTGCAACAAAAACATTGTCAATCACGCTAAATGTATTAGCCTAACAAATAACAAACAATGCCAGAGTCAGAATTACAAAAGAAATACAGCACGGATGCTGCCAATTACCATTTAATTTCCTCGCGTGGCCCTACCAGGGTCGGACTGGTCCTTACCTGTAGGTGGTTTCAAATACGTTTTTCTCGAAAACGGCGAACTTTTAGACCGCCAAACATTTACTTAATTTTATTGTTTTATAGCACCCTATTACCTCCTGCAAGCTTGCTAGTTATTTCAGGAACACCCCGTATAATAAAAAAGTAAGCATGCTATAAGTACTTCTGAAGTATTTATAAGTATATTGCATGGGGGAATACCAATGAATGAACTTTTTGAGTTCTAAACAAGTAATAAATAAAAAGTAAAAAGTAAAGCAAAAAACAGCATCTTAATCTTGTAATAAAGTAATAAGTAAACTTTTTTGCTGTTTATTTTGTTGTAGCCAAGTTCCTATAGAGTCCTTCCATTTCTATTTGATTTTTACTCTTGCCATACACAATAGGTATGAGTTAGTGGGTTGGCCTTTGTGGACGGTGTACACTTGAATTACGTGGGTCGTATTTTATTTTTTCCTGTTTTCTGTTTAGAAAATAGCTATTAAAAGCTTTCATACCATGGAACNTTCAAATACGTTTTTCTCGAAAAGTTCGCCAAAAATTTACTTAATTTTATTGTTTTATAGCACCCTATTACCTCCTGCAAGCTTGCTAGTTATTTCAGGAACACCCCGGATAATAAAAAAGTAAGAATGCTATAAGTACTTCTGAAGTATCTATAAGTATATTGCATGGGGGAATACCAATGAATGAACTTTTTGAGTTCTAAACAAGTAATAAATAAAAAGTAAAAAGTAAAGCAAAAAACAGCATCTTAATCTTGTAATAAAGTAATAAGTAAACTTTTTTGCTGTTTATTTTGTTGTAGCCAAGTTCCTATAGAGTCCTTCCATTTCTATTTGATTTTTACTCTTGCCATACACAATAGGTATGAGTTAGTGGGTTGGCCTTTGTGGACGGTGTACACTTGAATTACGTGGGTCGTATTTTATTTTTTCCTGTTTTCTGTTTAGAAAATAGCTATTAAAAGCTTTCATACCATGGAACATTTTGAGCAAAGAGAAGCCAAGTTTCTTTGAACTGAATATATTTTTTAAATATACTCCGATTTATCGAGGGAGGGAAACGAAAATGAAATAACAGCATTACTGTTTTTATACATACTCTGAATTTCTGAAAAGCCATAAAAACATTCTTCCTCTAATTACGTTTTTCTCTACGCAAATATTTGAATTATATCTGCTAATACTATGGAAGAGAGAAGAATACAGAGGATGTTGGAACANGTGGTTGATGAAGTGATATTCCCTACGCGAACCCAAAACCTGAAGGAAAAAAAACTCCTTTTATTTCGTAACAAGAGTCAGAGTTTATAAAGCTAAAAATGAGCAAAAGAACTTGCCTAATACAAATTTATAATCCATGATTTTTATCTAAATTTACTATACAAGATTAAAATGACTAGCGTGATTAAATAATGATAATGGAATAATAAATAACATAGACTAACCAAATCATGGTTTAAGGGCGATTATTTCCGACGTAATATACGACGCAGAACCCAAATTTGAATTCGGAATTGCTTTAGCAATTGAAGATTTTAAGATCTCCTAACCTTTAACTTCAAAAAATCCATTTTAGTTTTTTTGAAAATATTACTACGTAGAAACGGCTATGACAGTAGTCACTTCCAAAAAGTATCGTTACTAAATTAAAATATTGCCCAGCCCATGAAGATATTGAGATAGGTACCTTAACCTCAAAATCTGATTGATTATAATAGAACCTAATTTATTTTGAAATTAGAATATCTCGACAATGCGCTTGGGTCCCTTTTTTTATTGTAACTTGTGCTTCGTACCCCGAATGTCCAAGATCCGTAACTGAATTAGAGCTGCAAAGCTGCTCTTGTGGATTCTTCTGCTTTCTGGATATAATCGAATAAAACGGTAAAGTTATTATTTGTACCCTTTGGAAGTTTCATTTCAGCAACAGAGATATTGATCTGGGACCTAACAATAAGTATCTAAAAATAACTTGAAAACAATTTTTTGACCGGAGAGCTGTAGCTGTATCATTTTTTAAGTATTAAGTTATTTGTAAACACAATCATTCGGGTCATTTTGTGGTTTCAGGGCTTTCAAATTGTAATCACCGCTTGCTGTCATTAACCTTAAACGTAGGGGATATCTTAATATCGATGTTGTTTTCAGGGTTGTTTAGCTCTTAACTGGTGGTCTGGCTGAAACTTGAAACCACAGTAAATGATAAGAGAAGATATCACGTACAAAAATAATGAAACGTCAAATGTAATTTTCTATGAAAGGTCATGGGTTATGACAAAAAACGACAAGAATGAAAGTCAAGGTTTCAAAAGAACGTTTTTGAATTAAAGTTCAAGGGAAGAATTTAGATAGAAAAGGATATTGATAAGACATTAATTCTTAATGTAGTTTCCTTACACTAAGATGCAAAAAAATCTTATTTCCTTTACTATAACTATTCTTTATTAAATTTTAAACTACAAGCTTTTGAACTGATCATCTTAAAATATGTGAAAAGACACTATTCTTCCCTTATCTTGGACATTCGCTAAGTCGAAAAATTTAAAATAACTTTAATGTAATGCATGGGCGTAGATAGGTAATCACAAAGGGATGGGGCACCCCCTCCCTCTAGCAAGCTCATTGGTCCCTTTCTGGAAAAGGCTCTTAGCATAAACTTACAGCTATTGAAAACCTGCTCACCCCTAGCAAAAATCTTCCGCCCATGGCGTAACGTAACAGGTCAATTGAAAAGTCCCCGGCCTAAAATAGTAAAACACATTTTTTTTTGCAAAATTCGTTTTTTTTATTCAACATAATTCCCTTCAAGGGTGATACACTGATTATAGCGATCCTCCAACTTTTCGATACCATTTTTGTAGTACGATTTGTCCTTTGCTTCAAAATAGGCCTCAGTTTCGGCGATCACCTCTTCATTCGACGAAAATTTTTNTGGATTATTTGTAATATATATTCAATTGTCTTCTGTTTTTTCCCAACTTGATGTGCTCCAGGATACTAATAAGGCAGTTCTTTAGTTATTAGTTATTATGGTGTCGACTTGAGCCCACAATCGGGGACCTAATGCACACGTACGTGTAGAACGCAAACAAAAGCAAAGAGAAAGATCAGGCAATAAATACATTGAAGTGTAGTTCTTAAGCTTCAAAATAATAAACCATATGTTTACTTTTTCATATAGTCACCCTTAAGAGTAACATTTCTTCTAACAAGTAACAAATTTTCTCATTCTGTCACTGAGAAATTCTTCCGACTTTCCTCAACCCTGGACTTGATAGTAGCCCTCACCTCATTGTCCGAGGTGTAATAATTAACTTTGAAACCTCTCTTAAGTACAAAAAAAAAATTAGAATATTAGAAGCAACCTGAAGTTTGAATCTACTCTACACTGTCTTTATTTCCCCGATCTTGCGCCCAGTGATTTTAACTTGTTTTTTTCTTTACTCAAGAAAAGCCCCAAAGGAAATCATTACAACTTGGACGTTAAGGTGAAGGCAGCTACCCACTTCTGAAAAGGCCTAAAAGATTTTTCTGACGGAATAAAAAAACTTGTTATTTGTTGGGAGAAATATGTTACTATCCAGTAACTATGTGGAAAAACAAGTATACGAAGGACTAACTGAAAATCATATGGATTTAGTTCTGGTGCCGCCATCTATGTGTCAGGCCGGGGACTTTTCAATTGACCCTAGTATTTCAAGAAATTAGTGCTACTTTATAGTTCCAAGGACGAGTTAGTGCTATTTGCGAAAGTATCATTTGCGAACAAATGAGATTTAGTGCCACTTGCGAACAGCAATAAGTAGCCGTGGGTTGACCTAGAAATTATAGTTTCATTTGCGAACAGACAGAAAGTTATTTAGCCTCTGTTATCTAGGGGTTCCATCTATTCGGAGTATATCTTTAGTAGGTACAGGTACATCTTCCTCCCGTGCTCGTTTTTTTACCGGAAACAATCCTTTCTTTACTTCAATAAGAGCCATATCCGGCTTACAAGCATGTGGTGTGACTGATATTACTTCATCACACTTGCTCTTTAACATTCCTTTGCACTGTTTTTGTTTTTCTCTAATACATAACCAAGTGATAACACCTCTGCTGTTTTCACGACACTTTCGATATTGATAACCATCGTAGACCAAGGAAGGCTTTCCTTTTGCTGTTTCGATAATTTCCATTTTCGAAAAATGTAACGTTAAGCCGTTAAGGTAACAAATCTTGACTTTACTTCTTAAAATCGCAAGGATTAATGTTATATATTTTGAAAAACCTAACTGTAAATAGGGTTACTACTATTATTATGTTATTGGTTGATAATTTATTATTACCTAGTTTTTAAAAATAAATAGCTACCTAATGATTATGATTGTTATTGTTCCGGTTCATCAATAACATGTACAGTGTATAAAACTTTTACTATTTAGAAATTTTAGACTGTTCCTGCTGTGCCTTTGAGCCATTGATAGACAGGCAGTTCCTTTAAATTTATGACGTATAGCTTTATGACAGTTGTCCCTCGATATTCGGGGCACACTGTAACGAATCTGATTAGTTTAGGATTGTAATTTTTGTATATAGCTCCAGAACCGACCTTTTTCCTTTACCTAGAATTTCATAACGCCTACCACTTTCCAATTCCTAGTCTCAACCAATAGTAGTCACCACCCCACTTACCCCTTGTATATAGATTAGCTTTAAATACTTAGACATGTAGTATATAGATAGTATTATTGATAATTCCGTTATACCAGTAAAGTATTATTGATAATTCCGTTATACCAGTAAATTATTATTGATAATTCAGTTATACCAGTCAAATATTGATTCTTTAGTTATACCAGACAATACTGATTATTCAGTAAAACCAGTAAATATTAATTCATCCTTTAAACCAGTAAAAATATATTCATCTTTATACCAGTTAATTCAGATTAAGAACCAAACATAACCAATAAACCGATAATCAAGTTTGTGTTCTTATTATTTCATCTAACTAACTACGCAAATTTAATTAGGCGCGTAGTCCGTCTAAATCAAGACGGGACATTACAGTTATTATTGTTGTTTATCGGAACATCGTTTCATTTCTATTAAAGAGACAACCGAAATAAAAAAAATGTAGTTGTTCACAAATGAACTTATAATTATTAGGAGCACCTGGATCTTAATACGAGTGTTCGCAAATACCACCAAAATCTGATTGTTCGCATCTGAAACGTTCGCAAGTAAGACGACACCTCAAGGACCTACTGTAAAAGTATAAAATTTTTCATTTGTAATCTCGTTGATCAAGATAAAGGAGTTGCAGCGGCAATATTAAGGCACTTTTACCAGTCCAAAAACAGTAAAAGGACACGTTCACCATATTATGCATTTTCGGTCGTACGACAGAAAAAGAAGAAATACTGATAATGAATTGTCTAATTTCTATGTTCGATGAACGTTTTACCTTACTAACCTGTATATGAATACATGGAGTGCATGTGCACTTTTTTCGTAAACGTTTGTTCGACAGGCAGTGCTGTTCAAAACCTCACAAATTTAGAATGTATTTAATTTCAGTGAACGGATACGTTTTAATGTAAAATAATTAGTCAATCGCAATTTAAAGAGGAAATTAAAATATTTATGGGTTTTAATGAAGGACTTTCTTTTGACTAAAATAATATTTTGAAGTGGATTATTTGTAATATATATTCAATTGTCTTCTGTTTTTTCCCAACTTGATGTGCTCCAGGATACTAATAAGGCAGTTCTTTAGTTATTAGTTATTATGGTGTCGACTTGAGCCCACAATCGGGGACCTAATGCACACGTACGTGTAGAACGCAAACAAAAGCAAAGAGAAAGATCAGGCAATAAATACATTGAAGTGTAGTTCTTAAGCTTCAAAATAATAAACCATATGTTTACTTTTTCATATAGTCACCCTTAAGAGTAACATTTCTTCTAACAAGTAACAAATTTTCTCATTCTGTCACTGAGAAATTCTTCCGACTTTCCTCAACCCTGGACTTGATAGTAGCCCTCACCTCATTGTCCGAGGTGTAATAATTAACTTTGAAACCTCTCTTAAGTACAAAAAAAAAATTAGAATATTAGAAGCAACCTGAAGTTTGAATCTACTCTACACTGTCTTTATTTCCCCGATCTTGCGCCCAGCGATTTTAACTTGTTTTTTTCTTTACTCAAGAAAGGCCCCAAAGGAAATCATTACAACTTGGACGTTAAGGTGAAGGCAGCTACCCACTTCTGAAAAGGCCTAAAAGATTTTTCTGACGGAATAAAAAAACTTGTTATTTGTTGGGAGAAATATGTTACTATCCAGTAACTATGTGGAAAAACAAGTATACGATTTATGATGATAAATTGTTGTTTAAATCAAAGCAATACTGGAGTTAAAAATACTGACTGCGGTTTTTTTAATAAATACAGTACTTTTAATCCCAATATTGATTTTATTTGAACAACTGAATACAAAATAGGGAAACAATTATCAATAAAGTACTTAAGAATTATACTTCAAAGTACTTTTTGTCCGATATTCCTATTTACCTTTTTTTCGCGTTCTACACGCATGTGGCATTAGTTTTCAGCTTACCCTTGTATTTCTTCGGAAAATCGGACAAAAGAGATACGAGAACATTTGAATTGATTTAAAGAAAACAAATTTCAACCTAAATTACCGGAAAAGGATCTACATTTTCGTTTATGGTTTCACTTTTTTCATATCATAATTAGTACGGTTCAGTTTTTTTTTAATTTGCGAGGACAGGGGACCACTCTTATGAGGATTTGGGTATCCTTGTTTTGTCTCCATATTGATCTCTAAAGATTGCGGATCAATAATAGAATTTTACTATTTATTTTAATATATTGAATTAAATAATGATGAATCAAACAAATTGTAAATAGAAAGAAAACGAAGTTAATTTCGCCAATTGCAGACCAAAATTTTATTTGTAATACTCTTCATTTTTGTAACATTACAATGACGTTTCGACCATTGTTTTTGATCATCTTCAGGTCGTCAGTAAAAAATGGAAACGCAGTTACATAGTCAATGTTTTTCACATAAATAAATATAATCAACAATCAAACAAACAAACACTGTACAAAAACGTGAGACATAACGAAGACAAGTTAGTCAGTTGAAACGTCGATTGAGACTAAACAAATTGTAGGTATTTAAAATTAATTGCACCCAGAACATAGTTAATTTTCTTTTTTTTTTCGGTTTTTGTCTTTTACAAATGTTATTTAAGGTTACTATGCTTACTTGGTGAGTTCGTAAATTGTCTGGATAGTCTACAATGTACTTACAATTAGTATCATAAGGTTACGATAGGAGAAGACAACAGTCACGAAGTGTAATTCATAAAAGGAATAAGCTCACGCACTCACTTCGTCAGTGTTGCATTCTTCTACCGTAACCTTTTAATCCTTAGCATATCTGTTAGACCAAGCATTTGAACAGTTTGTATACTATTAAATATCTATGTAGTTTCCAAACTAGCCAAGCAAGCATCAAATATGTAGATATATATGTATGCAATAAAGAAAAGGAAAAGTCTTCTTTTTTCTCTCTCGTTACCTGCGTGTATTCGTTTTTAATTTTAGGTAAAAGTGGTTTTTCATTTTTTTTTTTTTCATGAATATTTAATGAACATTATTTTGTTATTTTTATGAGAAAGTAGATCCTTCAGTTCGAATAAAAGTGAATATAAAATAGCGAAAAGCAAAAATGTCACGTAAATTCATTTTTCGTTTCTAACGGTCTTTTCGATTATGCTTGGATTCGATAAGAACTGAGTTAGCATTCACTCTGTGCTCGGGAAAACGGTTTCACAACAAAATTATCATATCTACTCCGAAGCTTTTTCATGTCCAAGCTGAAATATTCAAGAGCATTCAAATTAGCATGATTTAAATTTCACGAATGGATAAATAATGTAAAACTTCACTACCACGAGCTTATATTTAGATTGTCTATTACGTAAGGAAGAAGATGGTAGATACCAATTGTTTTTCACGAAGAATCAAAGAAGGATATGCAGTAACCTAACCTAGCCTAGGTATCGCGCGAATAAAAAAATATAATTTAAGTATACTGAAGTATAATACATTTAATAAAAAAAATGAGAATTTCTTAAAAAATATTTATTTATTATTTTGTACTGGAAAGTCGGTGAAATGGACCTCAAGGGCCGCAGCCTTTGTTTTGATTTGTATCTGTTATTAATGTTATGGAAATAATCGGTATTTAATTGTAAAAAGTGAGGAAATAACAATTACCTCATAATGTTTTAATAGTTAAATAAAAAGATTGTAGCTACCAGTAACCTTTAATTCAACACAAATTGTTTATACAATTCGTGTAATTACCATGGGCGTTACCAAGAATGAGCAGGACCAGCAGCTGCCCCCTACCCCCCAATTAGCGCCTCAAAAATATTTAAAAATTAAAATTGAAATCGTTAACCTTGTGGCGACAACGCCATACAATGGAAGTTTAGATGAAACTTGTTTAGAAAAAAAATTGTAAAACAATTATTTTAAAAGACATGCTTCAAATATTTATAAAAAAATATACCTATACATCCGAAAAGCAGTGTATTCAAATTCATTTCTTTAAATCATTACTTCTAGGAACAACTTAATCGTTACCATTAATCAAATCATCGGACCCAAAAGGTACCTCTCGGACGCCGTCGCCGTCTAAATATTCGTCTTCAGCGACCCTAAAAGCCCCCGAGTAAATAATTTCAATCGATTTTTAATGAATCTAAAACATAAATCCTAGAGGCGACGTGTATGATCGTCGTTTTGGGCCCCCGGTACCCCGGAGGCCGTCATCAACTACATATTCGTATTCAGCTACCCTCAAAACCCGCGAGTAACATAATTGGACTTATGTATTTGTATGATTATTGATTGACTTGCAATTTTTTTTATAAAAACTTTGCAAAGCATACATACATATAAAACTGAATTTCTTATGCACACATGTACCTATTTTGGAAGATGCATTGACTTCTTATGTTCATAAAGGTTATATATGGTGTTACGAATCCAATGCAAAAAACCGCATCTCAATCTTATTGCACAAAATTCGAAGGTTCACTGTTTTATTTCGTCGACTACATGGTGGAAGGTCACCTCAATGGTTTCTACGATGATGAGTGTTTCAGTATTTTGAAGTACTTTCAAAAGCTATTAAATATCACCGACTTTTAAAAAATAGTAAGGAAAGTAGAAAATACTACAAATGGCGCAGTAAACGCCATCTGTAGCACGATGCTACATTTTAGGATTACGTATGCTCCAACAAGATCCACTTGTGTGGATATCTACTTGCTGAAAACGAATCCCGGCGTAGCCAACCTCAACGTGATAGGCACGTTAGCTTATAATCGAATAAAATAATTCGAAGTGGTCTGTATTCTGTCGACTCTGCCAGACGGATCG
>NW_020438906.1:76182-80835 GCF_000699045.2 Agrilus planipennis | reverse complement strand
GCCCCAAAGGAAATCATTACAACTTGGACGTTAAGGTGAAGGCAGCTACCCACTTCTGAAAAGGCCTAAAAGATTTTTCTGACGGAATAAAAAAACTTGTTATTTGTTGGGAGAAATATGTTACTATCCAGTAACTATGTGGAAAAACAAGTATACGATTTATGATGATAAATTGTTGTTTAAATCAAAGCAATACTGGAGTTAAAAATACTGACTGCGGTTTTTTTAATAAATACAGTACTTTTAATCCCAATATTGATTTTATTTGAACAACTGAATACAAAATAGGGAAACAATTATCAATAAAGTACTTAAGAATTATACTTCAAAGTACTTTTTGTCCGATATTCCTATTTACCTTTTTTTCGCGTTCTACACGCATGTGGCATTAGTTTTCAGCTTACCCTTGTATTTCTTCGGAAAATCGGACAAAAGAGATACGAGAACATTTGAATTGATTTAAAGAAAACAAATTTCAACCTAAATTACCGGAAAAGGATCTACATTTTCGTTTATGGTTTCACTTTTTTCATATCATAATTAGTACGGTTCAGTTTTTTTTTAATTTGCGAGGACAGGGGGACCACTCTTATGAGGATTTGGGTATCCTTGTTTTGTCTCCATATTGATCTCTAAAGATTGCGGATCAATAATAGAATTTTACTATTTATTTTAATATATTGAATTAAATAATGATGAATCAAACAAATTGTAAATAGAAAGAAAACGAAGTTAATTTCGCCAATTGCAGACCAAAATTTTATTTGTAATACTCTTCATTTTTGTAACATTACAATGACGTTTCGACCATTGTTTTTGATCATCTTCAGGTCGTCAGTAAAAAATGGAAACGCAGTTACATAGTCAATGTTTTTCACATAAATAAATATAATCAACAATCAAACAAACAAACACTGTACAAAAACGTGAGACATAACGAAGACAAGTTAGTCAGTTGAAACGTCGATTGAGACTAAACAAATTGTAGGTATTTAAAATTAATTGCACCCAGAACATAGTTAATTTTCTTTTTTTTTTCGGTTTTTGTCTTTTACAAATGTTATTTAAGGTTACTATGCTTACTTGGTGAGTTCGTAAATTGTCTGGATAGTCTACAATGTACTTACAATTAGTATCATAAGGTTACGATAGGAGAAGACAACAGTCACGAAGTGTAATTCATAAAAGGAATAAGCTCACGCACTCACTTCGTCAGTGTTGCATTCTTCTACCGTAACCTTTTAATCCTTAGCATATCTGTTAGACCAAGCATTTGAACAGTTTGTATACTATTAAATATCTATGTAGTTTCCAAACTAGCCAAGCAAGCATCAAATATGTAGATATATATGTATGCAATAAAGAAAAGGAAAAGTCTTCTACCGTAACCTTTTAATCCTTAGCATATCTGTTAGACCAAGCATTTGAACAGTTTGTATACTATTAAATATCTATCTAGTTTCCAAACTAGCCAAGCAAGCATCAAATATGTAGATATATATGTATGCAATAAAGAAAAGGAAAAGTCTTCTTTTTTCTCTCTCGTTACCTGCGTGTATTCGTTTTTAATTTTAGGTAAAAGTGGTTTTTCATTTTTTTTTTTTCATGAATATTTAATGAACATTATTTTGTTATTTTTATGAGAAAGTAGATCCTTCAGTTCGAATAAAAGTGAATATAAAATAGCGAAAAGCAAAAATGTCACGTAAATTCATTTTTCGTTTCTAACGGTCTTTTCGATTATGCTTGGATTCGATAAGAACTGAGTTAGCATTCACTCTGTGCTCGGGAAAACGGTTTCACAACAAAATTATCATATCTACTCCGAAGCTTTTTCATGTCCAAGCTGAAATATTCAAGAGCATTCAAATTAGCATGATTTAAATTTCACGAATGGATAAATAATGTAAAACTTCACTACCACGAGCTTATATTTAGATTGTCTATTACGTAAGGAAGAAGATGGTAGATACCAATTGTTTTTCACGAAGAATCAAAGAAGGATATGCAGTAACCTAACCTAGCCTAGGTATCGCGCGAATAAAAAAATATAATTTAAGTATACTGAAGTATAATACATTTAATAAAAAAAATGAGAATTTCTTAAAAAATATTTATTTATTATTTTGTACTGGAAAGTCGGTGAAATGGACCTCAAGGGCCGCAGCCTTTGTTTTGATTTGTATCTGTTATTAATGTTATGGAAATAATCGGTATTTAATTGTAAAAAGTGAGGAAATAACAATTACCTCATAATGTTTTAATAGTTAAATAAAAAGATTGTAGCTACCAGTAACCTTTAATTCAACACAAATTGTTTATACAATTCGTGTAATTACCATGGGCGTTACCAAGAATGAGCAGGACCAGCAGCTGCCCCCTACCCCCCAATTAGCGCCTCAAAAATATTTAAAAATTAAAATTGAAATCGTTAACCTTGTGGCGACAACGCCATACAATGGAAGTTTAGATGAAACTTGTTTAGAAAAAAAATTGTAAAACAATTATTTTAAAAGACATGCTTCAAATATTTATAAAAAAATATACCTATACATCCGAAAAGCAGTGTATTCAAATTCATTTCTTTAAATCATTACTTCTAGGAACAACTTAATCGTTACCATTAATCAAATCATCGGACCCAAAAGGTACCTCTCGGACGCCGTCGCCGTCTAAATATTCGTCTTCAGCGACCCTAAAAGCCCCCGAGTAAATAATTTCAATCGATTTTTAATGAATCTAAAACATAAATCCTAGAGGCGACGTGTATGATCGTCGTTTTGGGCCCCCGGTACCCCGGAGGCCGTCATCAACTACATATTCGTATTCAGCTACCCTCAAAACCCGCGAGTAACATAATTGGACTTATGTATTTGTATGATTATTGATTGACTTGCAATTTTTTTTANCTGCTGTCTTAACAGCGCGTTTTAGAAAATACCACAAATGGCGCGGTAAACGCCATCTGTAGTACGATGCTACATTTTAGGATTACGTATGCTCCAACAAGGTCCATTTAAATATATGGATATCTACTTGCCGAAACGAAACGAGTTTCAAGCCTGCGAAATAGATTTTTCTATTCTATATCTGGCAGAACACTAAAAATTTCTAATTTATATAACGAAACGTTAGCTAACGTGCATATCACGCTGAGGTTGGTTACGCCGGGATTCGTTTTCAGCAAGTAGATATGCAACACAAGTGGACCTTGTTGGAGCATACGTAATCCTAAAATGTAGCATCGTGCTACAGATGGCGTTTACTGCGCCATTCGTAGTATTTTCTAAAACGCACTGTTAAGACAGGAAGTAAAAGTTGGTGTGTGTTCTGTCGGAGCTGCCTGCGATGCGCTGATGAGATCCAAAAAGATCGAAATCGCGATCCGCATCTGGCAGTTTCGACAGAATACAGGCCACTTCGAATTATTTTATTAGAAAAAACTTTGTTGGTGTTTTGTGTAATTGTAAGTTTAATTCTGTATTTCAGCCTTGATAAAGCCTCTAATCTGAGGCGAAACGTTAAGGTTGTTTTTTAAAATAAATTTATTTTTTACTCCTTATTTGGCACACATTATTTTGTTGATACCACTCAGGGGAAGGATTATGGAATGTGATAACTTATTAGTATGATTTTACCACCTTGCAGATTTTCAGGTTTATTAACGTTACAGGCTCGTTTCAAAGGATTTCACTTAACCTTCTTCTTAAAAATTTGTCAATCAAGAATTAAAATTTCATTGGTTTAGTATTTTAACGACTTTTTGATCTGACTTAATGTGGTTGGGACGTTGGTGAGGGTGGTATTTAATATGGAAAGCCCGCCAGGACGAAGTCATGAACCATTAATTGCAATGGTTTTGCGAGTCGGGTACTCGGCACAGTTACGAGTAATGCCGGGTGCACTGTTTTCCGCTACTTGACAAAATCACTATCCGGTGTACCTCTAATATAAATAATTATTGTACAAATAAAAGAACAATAAATAATAGCACACTAAAGTTAAGGTCAAGGACGTTACATACTAGTTTTAACAAAATAAAAGCTCATTCGAATGGAAAAAAAAGTAAAGGGACGTGAGTTTTAATGAGAATATTCCAAGCCGAAGCTTTGAGGAAATAACACGAACGGCTTAACAAGGTATCTCAAAAATAACACATACATACTACAAATACACTTATCGACAGTAAATTTTTCCAACAATTTACATTCTCTCTAAATGGAGGGAAAAGCACAAGTTATACGACACAATAAAAAATTGATATATTCATGATTTATTCGTAATGGCTCATCTTTGTACACATATACATATGGTCAATGAATTTTGATGCGACAATATTCGTTTGTTCGTTGCGAATATAAAAATCGGAAATTTTGTTAAATGCCTCGAAAAAAAAAATATTTTACGCTCTGTTAAATAGGCGCTATAGGTACTATGAGCTTTTAGTTAGAATACGAGGGTGGATTGATAAGTTTCCGGCCTAACCAAGAGATGACGCCACTAGGCCTACCTTGAGGTGACATTCTATAGTACCATCCTTGGATAGCTTGTAGCTATAGTTTCAGCCCGATCTCCTTGCTAGTGTAGGTTTGACAGCACGCTGAACAAGACGCCTCTGTGGTTTTCGTAAAAATGGAAAAGCAGGAAAATCGT
>NW_020438906.1:73381-74813 GCF_000699045.2 Agrilus planipennis | reverse complement strand
TCGTCAGTCCTAAGACTGGTTGGACACGTACCTCCACTCTTTTCTATCCTGAGCTAAACTTCGCATTTCCTTAAAACTAGAACAGCCCACATCCTTAACTATTTGCAAAGAGTAATCTAATCTAGGTCTACCTCTACCCCTCCTAACTCCTGTTTCTGCCTCTAATATGTCTCTAACTAGACCTTTATGCCTGAGAATTTAAATTTTACACTATACATGCCGCAGTTGCTTGTAACGAACGTTGCATTGAAGAGCGCTCACGGCTCAAGCCATCCCCACTACGAACTCGACTACGTGGCTGAGTAGAGGGGGGACATCCGTTGCATGATTTCGTTACATAGCAACTCGCATGAAACGAAATCCTATCGTGCGTAAAGAAGTTTCACTTCAAAAACCTTTGTCCCTACAGAGCTTGATTTTTGCCTTAAATTTACAACTGTTTTCGATGAAGAAATGACAAAAACCTGAAAAGCTTTTTTGGAAAACTACATCAATGCGATGTTTACCGTAAAAACCTTGAAGAACAGCAATACTTGTAAGAAACACTTTTGTAATTAACAAATATTTTAACAAAATATTTAGATTTCGTCTGGCCACTTATGTAATGGTATTCTTGGCGGAGGTATCAGTTTCTTAAATAAACACCTGATGTAATGTAAGAATGTACGAGAAATTCGCTCAAAATTAATTTGCAAGATTTTCTTCGTAATAGCTTTTGTAAAGTAGGTACTAACGTGCATTTTCATGAAGAAAGAAAGGAAAATCTTCAATTAATTGAGGATTTGCGGCATCGTTCGTTTAAAACCTGTATGTCTTTGCGTAGATTATTTTCTTTGTTACATTTTTAGTCCTTTAGCTGCGAATATAAAGTAACTAAATATTGGAAAACTTTGTAATATCCCAAAAGGAGCCGTCTTCTTTATTCAGGTTACATATGTATGTAGTATACAGGGTTTCCCATAAGCGGTAACTTATCTCTTGAGAGATTGAGTTTAAGAAAATTTGTAGAGAAGCAGATGATATTTTTAATTAGACATTGTTGAATAAATATTTTCCAGACGTTCACTAAATCATTCATTTTCGCTCGTAAGAGCATCTTATACAACAATTTTATTGTTATTTTCAGTTTTCTGAATGATCAAAATGTGTGAATATCTCAACCGGTTTTTAAATTTTTAGTATTTAAAAAAATTAATTTATTATTTTACATAAATAAATTACTTTTATTCAATTTTTTCTACGATTCCAAAGCTCAGCGGTGCTAAATTACGTAAAAAAAGCAAAAGAAACTATGGAAATTAATAATTTACTACAGAATATTTCTACAAAATCTGATTTTATGATATTTCGACAAAATTTCCTGAAAGCGAACAACCACAACTTTGTTCATCGGCAGTATTTTGCAGTAATTGTTAATAAATTCTTTTACAGT
>NW_020438906.1:41829-73253 GCF_000699045.2 Agrilus planipennis | reverse complement strand
TAATGAGTAGCCACCATTCCTTGTGGCAATTGGGCTTAAGTTATTTGGATCATTGTCCCTCAGATGGTCTACATGTTATTCAATTACTGCTGCAAAAGTTGCCTTTAGGAACTGAAGTTCGAGTGCAAAAGATTGTTCGAGAGGCACTTAAAAGAGACCTCCATCCTGTGGGTATGTTAAAGAAAACAATTAAATTTAAAGGAATTGTTTGTAAATAGGTATGCAACACATCGTACACTTTAGCATAACAAATTGCTGATACTAACTACGTAATACTACTTTGCCCTGTGCTGACAGCACTCATAATTTCTTTTATATATAATATTTACGTGTTTAATTTATTATCAAAATTACTACCATAAAACATTAAAGGCGCCAGATCAGCAGAGGCTTTTAATTTGCGTATTAATCATCATTATTCCAAGAGGAAGAGGTTGGAATATGTCGAGAACTCTTCGCCTGTAGCCATTTATGTTACTGCAGGAACGGAAATTAGTCACCAAAGAAAAGAAAGTCCTATCACAAACTTGTAAAGATATATTATTCTTCGAATCTCCGTCCTTCCGTGATAGTATTGGTAGGTTTCATTTGATGCCTATTGACGGACAACAGTTTAAAGAAAGTGTAAACAAAAAAGAAACAACACCCTTGCTTCCAACTCATCGTCACCCGGTGCTCCAGTTCAGTTTGTTGAAAAAAGAAGGAAAATCGCATTGGTTAGGGTGATGGGCCCTATCATGGAAGGACTACGATGTTCGAATAATAAGGATTGATCTTCCTTACCAGGTAAGTCAATCAACCTTATAATTATATAAGAAACGTTAAATGTATAAGACACGTCCAGTAAATATACAAAACAGGTCCACAAAGATAAAAACTCAAATGAATGATAACAATATACAAGGTTGTCAAAGTCCCGCGGGAACTAGGAAATTATTAAAAGTACCGATTAATTATATTATCGAATTGAAAAAGTACATTCAAAAAAGACATTTCTCATTGTTAAGTTAGGGTAACGGGAATTAACCACCAAAAGAAAAGAATGACTTATCACAAAATGGTGAAAGTTTACTATATAAGAAATATTAAACATATAAACCAGGTCCAAAAATGTATCAAGTGAATGATAACAGTATACAAGGCTGTGATGGTCTCGTGGGAATTGGAAACTTTTAGAAAAACCGATTAATCATCGTCGAATTAGAATTCTAAATTCTAGTTTGTATTTTGAAGTACTAAAGAGAATTCCTAAAATATCTGATTTTATTATATCATCATCATAAGGTCATCAGTCCTAAGACAGGTTGGACACGTATCACTCTTTCCTATCCTGAGCTAAACTTCGCATTTCCCTAAAACTAGAACAGCCCACATCCTTAACTATTTGCGAACAGTAATCTAATCTAGGTCTACCTCTACCCCTCCTAACTCCTGTTTCTGCCTCTAATATGTCTCTGACTAGACCTTCATGCCTGAGAAGGTGTCCTACCAACCTATCTCGCCTATTTTTTATTGACTTCCATAGAGTCCTCTGTTCTCCTATTCTTTCCAATACCTCTTCATTTCTAACCTTTTCTACCCACGATATCCTCATCATCCGCCTATAACACCACATTTCGAACGCTTCTAACCTTTTCTTTTCCGCCGCTCCCACTGTCCATGTTTCGCACCCGTACAACGCCGTGCTCCAAACATACACCTTTAACAACCTTTTTCGAATTTCTAAATTAACCGTTCGCGAGCATAGAAGTGACTTCTTTTTATTAAAGGCGACACGACCCTGCGCTATCCTCTGCTTTATATCCCTACTACTCCTTCCATCCTCACTTATCTGACTTCCTAGGTATCTAAAATCAGCCACTTCTTCTAATTTTTCGTCTCCTATCTTTATATTCGCTCTTTCCCTACTTTTTCTTCCCTTGCATATCAGTATTTTAGTTTTACTTTTATTTATTTTCATACAGTACTGATCTGTCAGTACCGCTTCCATTTTATTTAAAGCTATCTCTAGGTCCTCCTTGCTAGATGCTAATACTGCTATATCATCTGCAAATCTAAGCATACTAATCTTTTGCCCTTGCACATCTATCCCTACAGTTGTACTGTCTTTAATGATGTTGATGGCGTCTTCGATGTATAGATTAAAAAGTAGCGGTGACAGTGTGCATCCCTGCCTGACTCCCTTCCTAATATTTACTTCTCTACGTTGCATCCCTAGCTCTATAACTGCCTGTTACTGTTTATACAAACTAAGTATCACTTTTCTATCTTTGTAATTCATCCCTACATTTTTAAGTATATTTAACATTTATTATAGCAAATTCAATAAAATTTCCTAAAAGCGATCAATAACCAATTGTGCTCATCTATAGTATTTTGCATCTTTTTAATTATTTATTTAAATTTGCAGTAATAGTCATCACATTAGTAACGAGAGGTAATGCTCACAATTAAAGTGATCACCATAAAATAATAATTTTTTAATCGTAATATTGTAGTGGAGACTGATTTTTAGGGGAACCTAAAATATTCGAGGGAAAAAAATCTTCCTGATTAGATTCCTATGATGGACTTGCAAGGTTGTATGGAACTCTCGGTGAACTTGGCTGCATTTTTTTTTTTTTTTTGATAAAACCATTTTTAAAACCCCTTCAAAATTATTATGTAGTCGTTATTACAGTACATTGTACCATACCCGGTTTACCGAATACAAGGAACATTAAAAATGCGTTTTTATCTTTTAACAATTCGTACTGCTAAAATACGGCAATAGAAAAGGAGGCTGTGACGAGGAAAATAATTAAAACAGAAAGGATTTAACCTAATTAAGCACAACACAGACTATAGACCGAAGACAGTCACAACGTAGTTGAGGACAACACGTGCCCGGTTTAATTAAAAGTTTTATGCTTAATTTAATTTAACTGTGTTATTTTTTTCACTCATAGCAAGCTAAGTGGAAAATGTGGAATAATTGAGAAACCGAATAATTGTGGGATGTAATTCTATAAAAAATCCTGTTGCTTTCGAAAAGGTTCGGCAGTGAAAGTTGAGAATATTGGATGCATACATCCTAGATGACGGTATTATTTTTAAACAGTTTTTCTATTACAATATGGAGCTTTACGGGTAGTGTAGATCCCGGGGTCCCGTAAATTGGGATCTTTTCCCAAATTTTCAGGATTGATACCATTTTAAAAAAGTTGCAAAATAAACTACTTAACGATACAATTGCTTGATGCTCAGTTTAATATAAAATATAAAAAAATTTATTCCAAGCAAACTCCACAAATTATCCTGCTAGGCTTACTTGCCTATCATTTTAAATTAAACTATATTGTAGCCTTTAGGCATTCACGGCCGACGTATATTAATGCGGGACACAACCCATAATGCACCAAGTCACCACTGAAGTCAACGAAGAAGAACCGACGAAACGGCTAAAACATCAAATAATCCCGGGATTGACTAAATATAATCTCGAAATATAAATGAACTTTTTCTGATCACTATTCTTGGATTTATTCGCAAATTAGGTCAACGTTTCGCTCCTAGGTTGGAAACTTTATCAAGACTATTTGTTTAGTTTCTTTTAGTACGTATAATGTAAATAAACATAACTCCTGACTGATTAAATTTATAATTACAATAAATTATTATAAAATCTTCTTATTTGTCCAACAGGTCTTCCAATTCAAATGGAGATACGTGTACAACCAGTCTTAGGACTTACGATCTTATGATGATGAACTGTAAGAAATCGAACAGTCTCATAAAGAAAGCTCCCAGACGTTGGCCTAATTGGCGAATAAATATAAGAATATTGATCAAAAAAAGTTCAGTTTTCATTTAAATTACACAATCTGGGTAATCACTACATAATATAAAACAAAGTCGCTTTCCCGCTGTCTGTCCCTATGTATGCTTAAATCTTTAAAACTACGCAACGGATTTTGATGCAGTTTTTTTAAACAGATAGAGTGATTCAAGAAGAAGGTTTGTATGTATAATACATACATAATATAGTAGGGAAACACTGATCATTTTAGAGGTTTGTAATGTGATGTCGTAAATAAACACATTTTTTGCGCTTACATTGCAAACGCTGGCTGAACCCTACGAGATAGATCAAAATAATGTACTACAATATTGTACATCTTAAAAGGGTCTACAAAAAAGTCCGCGATGGTATATGTCTATCTCTTAGGGATAACCCACACTAACCATTTTTTATCCTTTACTTTTTATGAGAAATAATGACTTATTTACGAAGCGATTGTAGGCAATACAGCATTAATTCTTATCCAATTAAGTACCTTAAATACATTGTGCATTTAATATAGATCAATATGGCCCATACAGCATGTAATTTAAATGAATATTTTCGAAGATATTACAGATTTAAAATGCAGGGACATAGCGGTTGCAGCGGTACCGGCCGGGAGGCCGGTTTGTATTGTCTAATGACAAAAATACTGTGAATCTTGTATATAAAGACATTCTGTAGTATATTTAGTATGTTCAGGGGGTATCTTTTGAAGATGTCCCCTTTTCGATAATAATCTAAACAAAACAAAAATATATTTAGTATCAGCATTGCACCCGTGCGAAGCTGGAGCGGGTCACTAGTTATGCATAATATAATCCCGAAACCCTACAATCAAAAATAAGGACTAAAATCGAATTTCTTACTTACATTGTTACTGTCAAATCTTCGAAACAAAACGGTTTTCCAAAAAACTATTTAAAAGCAAAATATTTTTAGAATAACTTCTTCAATCGTTGTGCTATGCTTAAAGAATACCCTGTATATCTTTTGAATCAAGATCAATTTCTTAATTAGTCTCAAACTGCGGATGACACCTTCTATACAGAAACGTCCTTTACATTTTCTAACCATTTTATGCGAAGTATTGGGTAATAATATTGTGATGAGTAAAATATAGTGCATAATAGTTTGTAGCTTTTCATATACTGTACTGTACAATTGATCACAAGACCTATCTGAAAACTGTGATTTTAATGGTGCCCTAACTGTTTAAGAAAAAAAAAATTATTAATAAGAGATTTGAGTTTTCTGTATGCAATACCCCATAAACGTAAATGGAAATGCTTTTTTATAATTTGAACCAGGATTTACATAATCAAATTGAAATTTCATTTCGTTTAGAGGTTTTATTTTTCGGATAGGTACGGGAATGGAACTCTAAAAAGAAAGGAAATGAAAGCTTACTTTCAGTTGACTATTATAATACTAGTATGTAGTATATATAGACATAAGAGCTGCTAATTAAGTAAATCTAATTTTCTAAAGTACACATCCCTCAGTTGTAATCTAAATTAGATCTCTATTTACATCATTTTCTACCATTAATTCTCCACAACTACAAGGCAAGAAAAAGTAACAGCGGAGCAGGGAACGTACTTCAGAGATGCTATCCCCATTGTAGAAGTCGAACCTTCTAAAAAATTCTGAACATTCTCGAACACAGTAGATGTAAGGCATTCAGAAAATATATATGTATAACCGTTTGATGAATTGTTTTGATAAACTGAAAATTTAGTTCCGCAGGGTATGACGTTAGCTAATGATTTTATGCTTGCGCAAAATATAAGAACATTTCCGCAAAAAATGTTTTATAAACAGGAAGGATCCCTAATCATTATACGTACCTAACTAAACTTGGATATACTGGAATAATCGTAACCTTATGTGTTCAAAAATAAAAATCAATATTGTTGATGATGAACACCTCTGTAAGTAAATTAGTGAAATTAAAAGAAAAAGCAAAGATATCACATTACAGGTAGTATATCGCCCTCTACTGATATTTATATTTACTGCAAAATGTATTATTTAAGTCTACTTGAAATACAGAATTAACGATGTAGTTTACATTAAGTGATAGGCATATAAACCAAATTAATAAAATCATTTGAGTTGGTTTCTTCTTCATCAGCAATGCATCACCCAAACCAAATCAATAAACAGAATTGGTTGGTTCGTTCTTGACCATCAATTTCTAATGAAAACAAAATAACCAGAAAACATTAAGATGGTTCCTAATGGACCAACAATTGATCACTCCAACCAGATAACTAAACAGAATTAAATTAGCCTTTTTTTAATAGTAATATATCAGGCAAACCAAATTAATAAAGCCCATTAAGCCGGTATGCGCTTACCCAGAAAATCATGCAAACCAGATAAACAGAGAAAATTAGGCCGGTTCCTTCATGACTACAAATTTAGCAGGCAAACCAGATTAATAACGATCATCAAGTTGGTTTCTGTAAACCAAAACAATAGAAAACTTTAAGTTCGTTCCATCTTGACCAGAAATATATCACGCAAAACAAATTAATAAAGACAATTAAGTTGGTTTGTTCTTAGCCAGCAATCTATCATGCAAACCAAACTAACAGAGAAAATTAAGACGTTTCCTACTTCACAACCTATTTAGCAGGCAAACCAGACTAATACAGAAAATGGGTAGGTTTCCTTTAGAGTAGTAATCTATCGGGTTAAACCCCTCAATAGAAAACTTTAAGTTGGTTCCATCTTGACCAGAAACATAACACCCAAACAAATTAATAAAGACTATTAAGTTAGTTTGTTCTTAGCCAGCAATCTATCATGCAAACCAAATTAACAGAGAAAATTAAGACGGTTCCTACTTCTCAACCAATTTAGCAGGCAAACCAAGCTAAACAGAGAATTGTTAGGTTTCCTTTAAAGTAGTAATCTATCCGGTTAAACACCTCAACAGAAAACTTTAAGTTCGTTCCATCTTGACCAGAAACATATCACCCAAACAAATTAATAAAGACTATGAAGTTGGTTTGTTCTTAGCCAGAAATCTATCATGCAAACCAAACTAACAGAGAAAATTAAGACGGTTCCTTCTTCTTAACCCATTTAGGAGGCAAACCAGACTAATACAGAGAATGGGTAGGTTTCCTTTAGAGTAGTAATGTATCATGTTAAACACCTCAACAGAAAACTTTAAGTTTGTTCCATCTTGACCAGAAACATAACACCCAAACAAATTAATAAAGACTATTAAGTTAGTTTGTTCTTAGCCAGCAATCTATCATGCAAAGCAAACTAATAGAGAAAATTAAGACGGTTCATACTTCACAACCCATTTAGCAGGCAAATCAGATTAATACAGAGCATTTATGTTGGTTTCTTTTTGAATAGATATTTATTAGGTTGATTGTTAAATTCATGTCAAAGATCATTGACGACTACGTAAAACTGTATCTTTTTCTGTACCCCTGACAATTTATGTACGAAATTTCATGATGATCGATTGATTAGTTAAGACGTGAAATGGTAATAAAAAAACAAATAAACTCGCATTTCCATGGATATGCATTTATAATATTAGTTAGGGTAACTAGAAAAAAAGAAAAAGTTTTATATCCTAATAAAGCTACATTTGTTGGAAAACAACTCGTCGATGGTTTACTAAACTTCTCTAGAAGGAACTGATAACCAATAATGGTTACTGAAATCCTTTCTTTATATCGTATTTACGTTTCCATTCTAAGCAAATATTTTTGTAAAGTGACTGCTTTAATATTATTTTTTCTCTTCTCTTGTGTTTCTTTTTTGTTGAAAAATGATTTATGTAACGTTGAGTTTCATTTATAACCGAAATGTGTGAGAATCCAATTGATTTTCTTTCTTCCTACTGTTTCATTCCTTTCAAAAACTTGTTACAATTGTAGAGAATTTTTTCACTAAACATATATAAATCTTTATCGGAAACTTGTATAAATATGCACGCAATGTGCATTACAAATTCAATGTTCGTCATTTAGTTCTTGGAAAAGGTTAAATAGGTATACAGCGTTGATAGCAAACTTGCGTTTTTAGATTTCCAATAAAATATTGTTGACAGAGATTATCACGCAGTGGGGATACGTTTTTTAGAACAAATTCATTTAAAATTTAAGGGTTTGTTTTTTGAAAAAACGCTCAGACAGGTCGATGTTTATTCTTAGTCGCGGTTTTTTCACGGTAAATTCATGTATACAGGGTGGCCCGAAAATAAACGACTACCACCGATTTTATTTTTTTAAATGGATGCACCAATTTTTTATCGCGTTTTTGAAGATTCTGCATCAAATTTTAATGTACCATGTCCTATATCCAAATGATTACAATGATTTCTTTCAAATTTGGAAAGTGGCGTAGGTTCAAACAAACATATTTAAAACCGAGGGGTTTGTTTTTTGGAAATGTATTAAACAATAGAACAATAAATTATTTAATTAAATATTCAAACTGCTAACGATTAACTTCCTGACAATGGGCAAGTCGATCTTGAAAGTTTTGTTGCATTTCAACTCTAATTCTGTTCATCAATTCTTCAATATTTTCCGGTTTATTGAAGTAAACTTTAGATTTCAAATAACCCCGTAGATAAAAATCTAACGGGGTCATGTCTGAAGACCGAGTTGGTCATTCGATATCTATCGTTTCTCCTCCCGATCTATCTATTTGGGAAAATATTGTTGACGTGGTCTCGTACTATTCGCTAATAGGGTAGAGTTGCTCCATCCTGTTGGTACCATACCGAATCTGCTGGTATATTTGGGTCTTCAGCATTTGCTTAAAGCGTAGTTGATCTAGTATAATTTTGTAGTTGGTCTAAGTACATGAAACATAGAAAATACTACAAATGGCACAGTAAACGCCATCTGCAGCACGATGCTACATTTTAGGATTACGTATACGTTGAGGTTGGCTACGCCGGGATTCGTTTTCAGCAAGTAGATATCCACATAAGTGGACCTTGTTGGAGCGTACGTAATCCTAAAATGTAGCATCGTGCTACAGATGGCGTTTACTGCGCCATTTATAGTATTTTCTAAAGCGTACTTTTAAGACAGCAGGTAAAAGTTGGTCTGTGTTGACGCGCTGATGAGATCCAAAAAGATCGAAATCGCGATCCGCGTCTGGCAGTTTCGACAGAATACAGACCACTTCGAATTATTTTAGATGAAACATAGTTAAAATTCGATGCATGATTCAAAAATGTAATAACAAATAGTTGCTTCCATTTGAAAAAATAATATCGGTGGTAGTCCATTATTTTTGGGCCACCCTGTATAATAAAGATCGACGTGTCCGAGGGTTTTTCCAAAAAACAAACTCCTGAATTATATTTTTTTCCGAGCTTAATCAAAATCAGTAATTATCTTCACAATTTTTTCAAAAGCGGACTTATTACTAGACTTCATATTTCCAAAGTATTTGTCACTTATACATACGAGCGAAGTTTAAACTAGAAGGGTGAAGATTGTACAGGGGATAAGGGATTTTAAACCTAAACTCTACTGATTAAATTCGTCGTTTACGCTGGAACCAGTAAGGAAAGTTGTCCGGAGCCTTTAAGCCTACATTTTGTTATGTTTTTTACTAATCAATCAACTCTACATCGTATTGTTTGCTACTTCTACTGAGCTGTCTGTACTTGACAGCAATTGTTTCCCGCACTCCTCAAGCTGCAACATAATAAATAAAAAAACTTCCCTTCCAGACATCTTTGAGACAAGTGAGAATCTGTCTAGTTTCTCGACACCACTTTATTGGAAATCTGAAACTTTTTGTTCCCATGCATTTAGGTAACGCTGTATCTTTTACTATTTTCCAGCTTTCAACAGTGAGCAACGGACTTGAACAAACAACCTGTATGCGTACATTAAAACGGGAATGTTTTTTTCAATTCCGAACCTTATCATCGAAATTCCATTTACTTGATAGATGAGATGATGTAAGTGACGTACTTCCGCTGGGACTCTAATGAATGTAGCCGACATGAATTGAATTCGCATAGAAATTTACATTTATTGAACGTTATTAAACTGGAAGCCGATTAGTATTCGGTAGTGTACATACTATTCCTGGTTTTGTCTTGTCGTTTCATGCCCTCTTTCTCTTCATTCAGCTCGTTAGCTCTGTATTTACCTTACATTGCCAATTAACTTTAAAACAGATTGCATTGTTACGAACACAAGGATGTACAGGCCTGACGGTGGAACCTGGCGGAAATTTTAAAATGGCGTGGATGCGCGGTGGCAAAAGTAGCCAGTTTTAGGTATAAAGATTGCAGCCCTCATTCTTCAGTATTCGTATCAGGGGCGTAGATTAAATATTTAAAAATAGGGATCAGTGAGCAAGTAATAGACAGACAAACAGAAGAACTAATTGTTGATGTTGGTGACAGTGAAAGAGATTCCCATGATGAGAGTTAATGTGAAAACTAACTATAAAAAAAAAGCAATAGGTTAATTTTTTCTTTTTGATAAGTCATGTTTTTACATTAGTTTCTAGTACGCTACTGTCCTATCTGTATTAATACTATAATTTACGCCTACTGAAAGCTTATTTGTGTATCGGTTCCAAGTGACTTACCCAAATGGGTCATAAATGGGCAAGTACCGCTCGCCGGCTTCCTTCGTCAGACCTGTACCTACTGGAAGCATTTCAGTTGAAATCCACCTTATTTACTCTGCACTTTAAGTATTTATAAACTCAGTAACGAATCATTCACTAATTTCTTAAAAAACAGAAAAAGAAGACTGTGACGCTGGAAATATTTAGTAGACACGTATTTCGCTCACTTACGTTGTAAGTATTTCTAACACAAGTCTTGACCTTTTGACCATGGTTTCTCTGATACAGTAGCTGTTTCAAGTGAGCAATACTGAGCTACATTAGAATACATGAAATACTGCTTATACCCAACTTAACTAATCTCGGTGGAGATAATGTTTGGACAAATGATCCCGCAGAATCTTTATCAAAAATAAGTTCCAGTAAAATAGGCTACAATTGGAGAATGATGTTCTTTCTGATGAAAAATTCTCATAAGCACGATGTCAAAAAATAAAAAGTCCCAAGTCATAGAAGCCCACGATTTTCAGGTACTCTGGATATGTATTAGAAATGCTCGATATAATGATTATTGGTTCTAAAGAAGAGCACCAATGGGGTGGCTGAAGGTGCCTTGGCACCGGGCGGCGCAAGCATGGCGGATGGCAAATGACAATATTTCCTTCGGCATTAAATAGCCGCGCAGTAATGCCAATTCCTTGGTATTTACACCAGTTTCTAACAATTTCTACCATGTATCGAGATGTAACCGTCTTGGTGTGCAAAGATACCATGATTTTTCTGTTGGTACATAAAAATCTGTAAAAAGCAATCATTCGAATGGTTAAATCCTAACGTAACAATTGTAGAAAAACATACTAAAAAGCAGAAACAGGAATAGCGCGAACTATTCATTTTGCCGATATATTACAAACAAGACACTTTTTATATTCTATTTATAATTAGCAGTAGGTACATTAGGGTGGTTGTTAAAAATTAAATTCTTTCGGACGCCCAAAAAAATCCTTCCTTTTGACGAAAAACTACGGGAAAAATTTTGCTTTTTGATTTTTAACAAAAAGAACACGTGCCGACGGCCAATTGAAGTTCATTTTTCGATAAAATTATAGTTTTTCGTTTTGAAAATAAATAAATAATATTGAATATAACTTGGTAGTCATTAAATAAATCTCTATAAATAAATAATTGTATATAAAATTTACAAAATTGTTCATATTTCAGGAAAAATAAAGTTGTTAGTGCTAAAATAACTGACTTAATAAAGTTTATAAGTTTACCAATGAGATTATCTCGATGGATATGAACTTCATCTAAAACCAAAAAAAACCCTTTTGTAGAGAATTTAATTTCCTATAAGCCTGTTTTCATAATTTTTTATCCAAATTTAAATACTGTGTTCAATATTTCAAAAAACTATAATTTTATTGAAAAACGAACTTCAATTGACCGTCAGCACGTGTTCCTTTTGTTGAAAATCAAAAAGCAAAATTTTTCCCGTAGTTTTTCGTCAAAAGGAAGGATTTTTTTGGGCGTCCGAAAGAATTTAATTTTTAACGACCACCCTAAGGTACATACTATTAAATCTCGTAAATGTCATCAGCAAAATGATACAGAATTCTGAGTTATTGAAACTTTATAACATTGCAAAGGTATTGAAAGAAAACGTTACCTAGCATAGTAGTAAAAATACTGAAGATCGGAATACAAAAATATTGCAATTCTTAATAAACCCTGAAATAGATCCTTAAAATCCTCTTGCTATTCTAAATTATGTATGTAAGCTTTTTTAATAGTACCTCTTTAACGATCCACAGCATCGAAAGCTTTTTCTAATCCCAAAAATGTGGCAATGGTAGGGAGACCCTTGTCTAGGTTATCAGCAATGATGCACGCGCGTCATTGGCTCCTGTTTCTTTTTAAAGCCAAATTGAATACCGTTTATTAAATTGTGTTTCTTGAAGTATGAATCTTATGTGCATGAGTTTCTACAAGATGGGCCTATAGTTAGTTTCTCGACTTATAAATGGGTGCAATTATTGCCATCCTTAACTGGTGTGGGTAAATTCCTTTACTGAAGCACATATCAGGAAGTGTAGGGCAGCTAAGGAACAGCGGATTGATATGAGGTGTAAAGAAGTAGAAGAAAAGTTTAAAGTAGGTAAAACGGGTGAGGCTTATAATGTAATTAAAAGGAATTTTAGAGAAGTACGGTACAGTAGTAACAATATAAGAAACGAGACAAGGGTAATTTTGATAGAAAATGAGGAAAAGGCAGGCAGGTGGAAAGAATACTTTAAGAACCTATACGTAGGCCATGAGATATATTAGAAAAGGAAGATAGTGTGAAGATAGGTGAACTAGGTTATCCCATAATGAGAGAAGAGTTCGAAGTAGCATTAAAAATTTAAAGAATAATGAGGCCAGGTATAGACGGGGTACAGGCGGAAATGTTAAAACATGCAGGTTAGAGATCGTATGTTTAAGCTACTTAGTCACATTTAAGAGACGGGGAAAGTCCCGAAGGATTATAAACGGAACGTGGTAGGTACTACCCATGCCTAAAAAGAGAGGCGCGGATAGGTGGGAGATATTTCGAACAATTAGCTTAACTTCCCATGCGTCAAAAATCTTAACCAGAATTGTACAGAGAAGGATGGAAAAAAGGGCGGAAGAACTATTAGGGGAAGATCAATTTGGGTTTAGAAGAAATAGAGGAACGCGGGAGGCCATTCTAGCTTTGCGGATAACAATAGAGAAAATGATAGAAAAAGGAAAGAGCGCGTACATAGAATATGTAGATTTAGAAAAAGCTTTTGACAATGTTAACTGGGATGTTATGTCTACTTAAAAATGTAGGGTTGAGTTACAGAGATAAAAGAGTGACAGGGATGCGCGATTATCATTATTAAAGACAGTACAACTGTAGGGATAGATATACAGGGGCAAAAGATTAGTATGCTTAGATTTTCAAATGATATAGCAGTATTAGCATCTAGCAAGGAGGAGTTAGAGATAGCTATAAATAAAATTAATGCGGTATTGACAAAACAGTATTATATGCAACATAAATAAAAATAAAACAATACTGGTATGCAAGGCAAGAAAATGTAGGGAAAGAGTGAATGTAAAGATAAGAGACGAAAGACTAGAAGAGGTGGGTGATTTTAAGGTATCTAGGAATTCAGATAAGTCAGGACGGAAGGAGTAGTAGGGATATAAAGCAGAGGATAGCTCAGGGCCGAGTCGCTTTCAATAAAAACAAATCGCTTCTATGCTGGCGAACAATTAATTTATATATTCGAAAAAACATCAACATTTACCTATAGGTATCTAGGTGTAATAGTATTCGACAGAGAATTAAATTCTACAACCGCTGTTGACATAAAATACCGGGTGTTCTATTTAAACTAAACAAATTATTGTCGTTTAAAACTTCTATTTATTTAATCATAATTTTTGGACACTCTCCATATGTTAGTCAATTTTTCACAAGTCCGATATAAAACTTAATCAATGAGTAGGCTTCAATTTAAATTTGATTTTAAAAGTGGCAATATATGTTAGGAATTTAAAAATTAAAATTATTACTACAATTTCACAAAATTAAAAATATTTCAAAATCGGTAAGGTTTAGGTGAGATAAACGTTAATCATTTGGTACTTCCTCCCCAATGATAATATTAATATTTTTTCAATAAAAAGCAGTCAGGGAGGGGTGAAATGTTCTTTATTTGTTACGTAATCTTCAACGGACATTTCGCCTTTTTGGTCTAAGTATTTCTCAAGGTAGGCTATTACGTTATTTAATTACATCAGACGGAAGCATTAGAAGTTTCTAGGGGAATTATACTATAGTAGATCTGTAAAAATATATAGGGCGGTCCACTTAAAAATACAACGCTGATACGTTTTGTGTTTTTCGAATATCCTGTATATCATCATCATCATCATAAGGTCGTCAGTCCTAAGACTGGTTGGACACGCACCTCCACTCTTTCCTATCCTGAGCTAATCTTCGCATTTCCCTAAAACCAGAACAACCCACATGTCTCTGACTAGACCTTCATGTCTGAGAAGGTGTCCTACCAACCTATCTCGCCTAATTTTTGTTGACTTCCATAGAGTCCTCTGTTCTCCTATTCCTTCTAATACCTCTTCATTTCTAACCTTTTCTACCCACGTTATCCTCATCATTCGACTATAACACCACATTTCGGAAGCTTCTAACCTTTTCTTTTCCGCCACGCCCACTGTCCATGTTTCGCACCCGTACAGCGCCGTGCTCCAAACACACACCTTTAACAACCTTTTTCGAATTTCTAAATTAACCGTTTGCGAGCATAGAAGTGACTTCTTTTTATTAAAGGCGACACGACCCTGAGCTATCCTCTGCTTTATATCCCTACTATACTCCTTCCGTCCTGACTTATCTGACTTCGTCTCCTATCTTTATTTCTTCCCTTGCATACTAGTATTTTAGTTTTCTTTTATTTATTTTCATATAGTACTGATCCGTTGGTACCGCTTCCATTTTATTTAAAGCTATCTCTAAGTCCTTGTTAGATGCTAATACTGCTATACCATCTGCAAATCTAAATATACTAATCTTTTTCCCCTGTATATCTATTCCTACAGTTGTTCTGTCTTTAATGATGTTGATCGCATCTTCGATGTATAGATTAAAAAGTAGCGGTGACAGTGTGCATCCCTGTATATAATGAAAATAATTTTAAAATGTACCACTTATGGATCTTTAGCCACAACAAAACTTTTTGAAAATCTAGGAACATAGCTGTGTCGAATAACGTAAATAACCCTGTATATTAAAATGTACTTATCTTAAGCGATGAGGCTTTAGGTTTTTGTAGTCCTCCCCTCTCGTGTATGTGTGACACGTGGTCCATAATGTTTTACTAAATTTTGTGCAAACGAATAGCTTAGGAACAGACGTGAAAACCCGCATAAATATCTTTCCGTATGAATAATTTACGGCTTTGAATTACGTTCTAAGCTGAAATTGGGAGATATCTACATAAGTACTTAATAACACCTGAACCTTTCATTAAGTGTCTTCCTAAAAGCATTAGTTCATAAAATAGCAAAGCCTTTTCTATTACAGTATGGTTGTGATGTTCATGTTCGTTGCCTTATCGCTTATATCACGATTTTTGAACCGTGATAATACAACGTGGGAGGTATATTTAATACTATCTATTAAATACAGGAAAATGTAATTTTGTTTAAATGTACAGTAAGAGAAACAATTTTTATGTTTTATTATCGATTGGACGACTGTTTTCCCTCATTCCACAATCTTTTTTAGAATATGGGCTCACAAATATCTTTAATTATTTTCTAACTTGATCTGGGTTTGTATAACATTTTCTGAAAGTTCTGGAAAATACACTTTAAAAATTTTAAAAAAGTGTATCGGTACTCAAATGGTAACTTAATTCATAACGAATGAATGTAACCCATCAGAACAGTCGTTTTGACCCAGCTGATCAATTTCAGTAGAAAAAATAGTTGTTTAATTATTGCTGATTCTATATTTTGCCAACATGCCAACGATTGCTGATTTAGCTGATAAAAGGACATTGTTAAAAGAAGAAACATACCACTAATTCAAAGTCCTTCAAGATGATTCATCTAAGTGTATTACAAAAATGGATAGTAGGCTATTGTCTGTGTGAAGGTTGAAAGGAACTAAAACGTTAAAGAGATTTTATTGTTTGTTATATTCAATTGGCCCCAAAATATGACAAAACCGCGTAGTGCTACCATTCAAAGAGGTGCATTCTTGAGATCCAGTTTTCATATTTTTGAGTTAGTTTAAGCCATAGCAATTTTAAAAAAGGACGAGAGTAGTACAACATATTTTGTTCGAATGAAAGCTTTAAGTTTAATTAGGTTAGGATTGTAATGGTTGGGATAGGTAAAGACAACACGAACGAAGTGAGTCGTGTACTTTTTTGTTAACACAGTTGGACCAATGTTAATCTAAATCAGTTATAACCACTTCAATCGCAGACATCAATCGTCACAACACTGACGGGTAAATTTATGATTCATGCTAAAAAATTGTTGTCTAATAAATGAATTGTTAGGTCCAGATGTTTCCTCGGTAATTACGGCTGATATCTTCAGTGGCACTGCATTGACAACGTGAGCAACAACAGTTTAATTATACCAGGATTCTTCAGCTCGAATTATAATTCTACTACACAATTCATTCTAGCCGTCAAAGCATATCTTCCTTGTTATCCTGACGGGTAAATCAATACTCATTTACAAACCGAAGTCAGCGTCCCCCTAACAAATATTACGTCACAAAAGCTAGCCCCCCCCCTACTATAAACTATTTCTTGCGGTTAAAAAAAGCAATGAGAATGATTTTCTTTCGTACTGCCAAGTTAAGAAAAAAATAAACCAAAATTGATTAACTGTGNATGGATAGTAGGCTATTGTCTGTGTGAAGGTTGAAAGGAACTAAAACGTTAAAGAGATTTTATTGTTTGTTATATTCAATTGGCCCCAAAATATGACAAAACCGCGTAGTGCTACCATTCAAAGAGGTGCATTCTTGAGATCCAGTTTTCATATTTTTCAGTTAGTTTAAGCCATAGCAATTTTAAGAAAGGACGAGAGTAGTAGTTCGATTACAATCAAACGAATGAAAGCTTTAAGTTCAATTAGGTTAGGATTGTAATGGTTGGGACAGGTAAAGACAACACGAACGAAGTGAGTCGTGTACCTTTTTGTTAACAGAGTTGAACCAATGTTAATCTAAATCAGTTATAACCACTTCAATCGCAGACATCAATCGTCACAACACTGATGGATAAATTTATAATTCATGCTAAAAAATCGTTGTCTAATAAATGAATTGTTAGGTCCAGATGCAACAAAAGTTTAATTATACCAGGATTCTTCAGATAGAATCATAATTCTACTATACAATAATTCTAGCCGTCAAAGCCTATCTTCCTTGTTATCCTGACGGGTAAATCAATACTCATTTACAAATCGAAGTCAGCGTCCCCCCCTAACAAATATTACGTCACAAAAGCTAGCCCCCCCCCCTACTATAAACTATTTCTTGCGATTAAAAAAAGCAATGAGAATGATTTTCTTTCGTACTGCCACGTTAAGAAAAAAATAAACCAAAATTGATTAACTGCGAACGTCACATTTCCTTAAAATTCCCCTCCCCCTTATCATATCTCGTCACTGTAAGCAGTATCCCTGCCTCCCCCTTATTTGCGAACGCCTTTTATGAACGACCTCTTTACTAATGAAATAATTAGAAAAGCTAGTATTATATATATAAAAGTANCTAACGATCGGAAATTCTGAATTATGTTTGTAAATGAAGTAAATTATGTGAGAACTTTGTAAATGCACATGCTTAATTTTACTTTTGTTACTCTTAAGTTAATACATTTTCAATTGAAATTAATTATTTTGTTGTAATTTACAAATCCTGTATCATATGGAAAAAGCACAAAATTTCTTTAACACACAAACGACTTGACATTTAGAGGCCATTCAGCTATCACCTAAACTGAATTTTAGTAATTTTTAACCCTCTTGTCAACAAAAGTAAGCAAAGGTTTTTCCCTTTATGCTTACGTAAACATTGATACCTGCATATTTTCTCAAAATCTTTTTAACTTAACCATAAAACTCCGCGTGAGAGCGAGGGAGCATTAACAATTACTTTGGGGAATCCCCGAACATTCTTATTGCTTTCGGACATAGACAAGTAGGGTTGTCATATTTCTTCAAATCAGAATCTACTAAATTTTACAGAAAAATTAGAAAATAAATAAGTAAATATTACTAACGTAATCACCCCCCGGCCCCATATCATGAAAAATAAACCATCCTCCTTCGGTGTTTACGCAATACCTGAATAGGAAGGGCGTCAAATTTAGGCTTCGCCCCGGGTGTCAGAAACGCCGCTGCAAGTAAGGCGAAACGTTCACCAAATATAGAAATTACACTTTTCTCTGTCGCCATTTTTCCCAACCGTGATCGTTCAAAATCGATCACTGTTAGTCGTGGTCGTCTGAAGAGTAGTATAAAATGACCACGTCTAGGAGTGATCTTTGTATTATGTTTTGAAAAAGACCATTACTAGCCGTGGTTGTTTCACAATGTACAAAGTCGCCTAGCCTTTCCGGAAGTTTCAGGCACTATGGCAAGGCAACTAAAACCGAGAAGAGCAACATGTTACATTTGAAAATGATTCAAAGCGCGAATTCCACCGCATGACGCAACTTCCTCTATCACAAACATTTGAAAAGGTATTTTTGCAAAATTAAAAATTTGGTTTTAAAAACAAATACAAATTGAAAAGTATTTCTAATAAAACTCGAAAAGTACTTGTCAGTAGCAATTTAAAATCAAATATTTTCCAATATATCTATTTGACTCATTTATTATTAGTTATCCAAAAAGAAGAAAAGTCTGAATCCGATCAAGTTCTATTTTAATCTTAATCAATTGTGATTGCTATTTCTTTTTCCTAGTAATTGTTTACTCTCAAAATTGTTCAGAAACTTAAAATATTATAGCGGTAATGCACCAATTAATTGCTTAATCCCTAAAGAAATGAGTATACACAAACTTTCCTAGTTGTACATTTATTGCTTAAACGATTTTACCGTTAAACAAAGTTTCCCAGTGTTGTAACGAAGCACTTAAATAACCCTTCACCTTTTATTTTATCGCATCCATTTTCTTAAATTAAAATTAAACGGTCTACAGACACTTAAATTTTAATATCCATTGGGTATTGTGTACCTGGTTGAAAAAAAAATGAATTACTCGAACTCTTTGTTAAATTAAAATTTTAACACTTTTTTGTTTAGTACCTCAGGGTTAATTAAAAAGTTCATTATAGTGTCGTTACAATTAAATTGTGTTGCGGCTTCAATTAATATTTGTACATATATATATTCAATTTTGTTAGTGTTTATAATTTTTGTAAATATTCAATTTTGTTCGTATTTTTAGATAGTCAACACTTTGTATTTTATTCTAGTTGTATTCAATTTTAATGTATTTATTTCTGTAGGTATNCACGCCTTGGAAAGAAACACGAAATAAATAAAAAATGGTTTGGTTTTTCGTTTATTATTATGGAGATAATTATTTTTGATGTTGTGGAATGATTTGTACGTTAATATAGTAATTCACATTGAGTATTACTATATTAACAGTTAGATTTGTAAAATTGAAATTTATATGCTTAGTAGATTTTACCTGCGATCAACGACCACATGAAACTAATTTTTCTATCCGTCAGGAACAGCGTTTTTTCCTCTGGATAATAAGAACCCTATGTCCTTTTTTATACCCCTAACAATGTATCTACAATGTTTCATGATGATCGATTGAGTAGTTAAGGCGTGAAATCGACCACATAAAACTAATTTTTTTATCACTCGAGATCACTATTTTTTTATTAGATAAAAGGTACCCTGTGTCCTTTTCTGTACCCTTGACAATGTGTCTACAAAATTTCATGATGATCGATTGAGTAATTAAGGCGAGAAGTCGACCACACGAAACTAATTTTTTTTCCTATCCTTTGAGAACAGTATTTTTCATGATGATCGGTTGAGTAGTTGAGAGGCGTGAAAAGATAACAAAAAAACTCACATTCGCATTTATAAAATTAGTTATGATTCGTATCATATGTCTCTAATATTTATTAAATAACTACATCACTTAAGTAAACTTACCATATTTTTGATTCGAAGAACATACAAATACTCAGAATCCAAAATGTTACGATTAATCATAAGGTTGTTCAGTTTAGTAATCAAATAAATTCATATTTAATACTGTTTATAAAATAATTAAAAAATCCTGGTTTTTAAGAACATGCATGTTATTTGGAAGTTTCATGAGCACTGTTCAAACCTTTATAAATTCCTAGTACGTAACTATTTTTTCGGAAATATTAATTTTACTTTACCTTTCTGCTTTAAATTAAAACGATATCTCTTTTGCAATTCCAACGCGATTTATTTACGTTCATTAAAAATTAAGCAAAAAAATTTTAACGAGTTTGATGCACATTTAACTAGGATAATAGTGAATACGTAAAATGTAATTGTTTTACTTACTGGTCCCATGTTGACAAATCCGGTTTTTNTTTGCAATTCCTACGCGATTTATTTACGTTCATTAAAAATTAAGCAAAAAAATTTTAACGAGTATGATGCACATTTAACTAGGATAATAGTGAATACGTAAAATGTAATTGTTTTACTTACTGGTCCCATGTTGACAAATCCGGTTTTTTTGGCGATCCTGTGGGCTTCATCGGGCTGTACATCTTTTCGGAATTTAACAAGAAACGAATTGCTAAAAACATCCCCTGTCGATTGGCACAAGTAGACGAAGGACAATGTAACAAGGAGCAGCCTCCAGCTCAGAGGCATGTTAGAAAGGATGTGTTGTACGATGGATATAAGCCACGGATGACGACGTCGCTCGGTTGGTACATAAGCGTCGCGACGCTCCAATCGCGCATTGCTGACGTCATTGTCATCGATTTTTCTTTAACGACAACACTATATACACTTGGAATAATTTACTTTTTATTGATGGGAATTCATTAAGCATTTATTTAACGCTGGTAATGAGGAGATTTGAAAACTGCACTGTTACAGACAGACAGTGGTTGGGACAATTATGTACATAAGTACAATATAATCCTTTTCAGAATAAATCAAGCACATAGTTACTACCTCACACAGACTAATTTGAAATGAATTCTCACGCCTTGGAAAGAAACACGAAATAAATAAAAAATGGTTTGGTTTTTCGTTTATTATTATGGAGATAATTATTTTTGATGTTGTGGAATGATTTGTACTAAATAATTTTTCAATACTTACCAACTTCTCAGCGTGTTTTTACTTGACTTATGTTTTAATTTTTGAAGCCAGTTTTCATTTAAAATATTAGACAATAGGTATAAAATTGCTTACATAATTAGCAGATAGTTTGTTAAACTTTGAACATTTCGTATGCATATGTACTTTTATTCGTCTTCTTTTTTGTACAAAGAAAGTTATTCATTTATATTTACATAAATTCGTTAAGTAGCTTTGAAAACCGATAAACGGCGTCCCTAATTATCTAATATCTAATGCTGTTACGCCGAAAAAAAGTAAAATGTTTGAGGCAGTAAATCTATTCCTTTAAAAATTTCCTCGGGGAAATTTAATCTTAAAATATTCATCCGAAGGTACTGGAACTGTTAGGAATTCGCCTAAACTTTATAATTTAATTTCAAGATCAAATTCTTTTATTCCCGTTATGAAACCATTAAAATGTTCTCAACTGTTTCTAATTCACAACCACCGAGAAATTGCGTAAATAAAATACGCAGTATAATCTTTTAATAAAAGTAAAGTAGTCTGTTATTTTCACTATAACTATATGAATTACTATTATTAATTTAATACCTTTGAATTAATGAGTTTAGTATTATGTTTAAATTAAGTAATTGAAAAATTCAAAAGGACCTGAACAACATCCGCCGCATCGTCCTGATAAGGCTCTCAGTGACATTTTTTAACCGTAAATCATTTAATAAAACATTTTAGAGAAATAATCTTCAAGTTGGTAAATATTTTCGGCTGTATATTTGTCACATTTTGACAGTGTTTTGTATTACAAAAACTGAGGTTGTTATTACATTCAACTTTAACTTTTTAAATTGATTGATGGGGTAGGGTAATACTCAAATGATTAAAAATTGGATAAATGAAAAATGTAGATGCAAATGAAAATATTTTCGAAACAATTCCTGAAATTCTAATGACGTCACTATAAAGTAACTGTACTAACCCTGTATCTTCTTAATTACATTCCAAGGGATGTTCAAATCTGGTTTCTAGGGATCAATGTTTTAACGTTTTAAATAAACTTCTCTCAAAAACTTTTTTAGAAAAGGATTTTATGCTCGATTTTCAAGCAATTACTGGTCCAGTAAGCTAACAAGGATTGTAGCAAGGGTTCTGGCATCGATATGTTTTCGTCAAATCTGGCTGTATTAATGCAAAGGTTTCCAAATTGAATAATCTGTTCAATGACCAATATCCACTTAAAAAAAAGTTAAAATTGTGGATGATGTTTAAAAAAACTGCGTTAATAAAAGTAAACCAAATTCGTAGAATAGAAATAAACAATGTCAAATCTAATCCTAAAGATTGGACTACTAAAGACGTAAAATTTTCATGTAATAGATCAGAATTATTGTACAATACTTGGCAATTGAATCATGGGTCTAACAAACAATAAATTAAAGGTGGAGCTTAACAAAAATGTCCTTAATAATTATTACTAATTAAAATGCAAAGGCATTACACGAATAAAATCAAATTAAAAGTTGGTACAATCCTAAAAACCCATTGAAAATGATCAATCAAAAACTAGAGAACAATGTGTTCATTACCCCGTCCAATGTACTAATTGTATGTAATTAGATTAATGACGACGTGGATGTAAAACGTTTTTCTGTGTGTGGGCATATATAGCAACGATAGAAAAATCAGGAAATTGTCGATTATGCTTTCAGTTTACGAAACTGTTCGGTAATTGTCCAACCAAAGTGTGGTATCGCTAGTGACATTATTGATTATCCGACAGCTTAACATCTTCATTTTAACTGACATTTTAAGTGACTCGTACGAAAGGTACTTATAAACCCTCTTCACGAATGTACTCATTAAACAGTAATTATTATTACGTTCATGCAGCGCATGTTTCTATTTTTATTTTTAATTCAAGTTGATAATAAAAAAAAATTAACTGTCTATCTAAATATCAGCGCAATAATTTATCTAATTGTTACTATTCTAGCTACTATAAATTAATTATTATAATCTATTACTTTTTCATCTGTTTTTACTTGTTACGAACTAATACTTGATTCGAAGAGCATTTCGCCTTAAATAAAAGAAAAAACAAGTGTGTACTTAAACTTCTACTGGTAAGCAGTGGCGTAGCGTGGGGGAAGGGGCAAAAGGGGGTCAAAAATGTTGTTATATAAATAGCATTAGATATCATTTTTTTTTGGAATTTGTATCAGTTTTTAACGATTCCTACCATGTATACTTCGTTTAATTTCTCTAGCGATGTGACCTTTTGTTTGACCGGCGCAAAGTAGAAAAGAACAGCACTAGGCCAGAAAATCTGTACAGTATTGCACAGAAAAATTAACCATTTTATCCACTAAAATTGCGTTGAAAATATCAACGAGATGTTTATTTATATTTGAAGACATATTAAAGGCTTTAACGCTTGTTTTCGACTCGCAGTAACATCATGATTAAACAAAACTATTGGTAGGTACTGTATGAAAAAGTATGTTTAATGAACAAAAGTCGAGAGTATAATGAGCTTTTTTCTCCCTACCTACGATTTTGCCAGCGCGCATCCACGACATTGGAAGGGGCACGTCGCTAGAGAAAGTAAATGAAGTATAGCAAGATATTACCGTCTTGGTTCTTCCAAATTCCACGACTTTTGTGTTGTTAAAAATCTGTAAAAAGTATCTGTCCTGTATCTAAATGTAAAACAGGCATTTTTTTCATAGCCAATGTAGCAAAAGCTGAAAGTCGAATGGTCAAATCGTAACCATAACGGTAGTAGAAAAATATACCAAAAAGAAAAACCCGAATCGTCTGGTGGACTATAAATTTCGCCTATGTATTATAAACAAGACACAAAACACGTTAAAATTTGTCACTTTTTTAAAAGTACAGTCTCGAGATTCCTGTGTTATGTACAATAAAATAGCTACTATCGTGGGATAAAACTATTGAACGGACTGTACGTACCTTAACACTCCATAATAAAATATCCCATAAATGTTATCAGTTAATGATGCAGAGATTGAAACTTTAAAACATTGCAAAAGTATGAAAAGAATACTTATGCTCTTAGCGACAATAAAATGCTAACGATCGGAAATTCTGAATTATGTTTGTAAATGAAGTAAATTATGTGAGAACTTTGTAAATGCACATGCTTAATTTTACTTTTGTTACTCTTAAGTTAATACATTTTCAATTGAAATTAATTATTTTGTTGTAATTTACAAATCCTGTATCATATGGAAAAAGCACAAAATTTCTTTAACACACAAACGACTTGACATTTAGAGGCCATTCAGCTATCACCTAAACTGAATTTTAGTAATTTTTAACCCTCTTGTCAACAAAAGTAAGCAAAGGTTTTTCCCCTTATGCTTACGTAAACATTGATACCTGCATATTTTCTCAAAATCTTTTTAACTTAACCATAAAACTCCGCGTGAGAGCGAGGGAGCATTAACAATTACTTTGGGGAATCCCCGAACATTCTTATTGCTTTCGGACATAGACAAGTAGGGTTGTCATATTTCTTCAAATCAGAATCTACTAAATTTTACAGAAAAATTAGAAAATAAATAAGTAAATATTACTAACGTAATCACCCCCCGGCCCCATATCATGAAAAATAAACCATCCTCCTTCGGTGTTTACGCAATACCTGAATAGGAAGGGCGTCAAATTTAGGCTTCGCCCCGGGTGTCAGAAACGCCGCTGCAAGTAAGGCGAAACGTTCACCAAATATAGAAATTACACTTTTCTCTGTCGCCATTTTTCCCAACCGTGATCGTTCAAAATCGATCACTGTTAGTCGTGGTCGTCTGAAGAGTAGTATAAAATGACCACGTCTAGGAGTGATCTTTGTATTATGTTTTGAAAAAGACCATTACTAGCCGTGGTTGTTTCACAATGTACAAAGTCGCCTAGCCTTTCCGGAAGTTTCAGGCACTATGGCAAGGCAACTAAAACCGAGAAGAGCAACATGTTACATTTGAAAATGATTCAAAGCGCGAATTCCACCGCATGACGCAACTTCCTCCGCAAGCTGTAAACTACTTCCGTTGCATGCTAAAATTTTACTCTCACTGCACCAAAAGAATGACCTATCCGTAACTTCAAAATAAATAGCTTTTAGATTATTTCAATACGTTAAAAAAAAAATAAAATGCATCCAAACTTACAATATTTTTTTAAATTAAAAGATACGTTTGTTATCTTTGAGCTACACTTTTTTAAGAGAAGTTTTATAATTATCCCGTCTGTAATTTTTGCTTTATCAACGAATCGTCCATTTGATGCCATTTTATCGTCAAATGCTCACCAGCTGTGTTTGAGTTTACTAAATCTTGGATTTAATGTGGGTTTTTATTACTTTCTGCTCCATAAATTAAAGTAAAACGCTTTTAGAGGAGTAAAAAGCTTGATTTTTAGTAACATATACTTTTAAATTAGGATTTTGTTACAATAAGTGTTCTTAATATTTTGAAAACAACCTCTTCAAATGTTCAAAACTGCTTTTTATTCGAAATTATCTAATTATAAATATATATATGTAATCCTTATTCGTTGAGTACAGTTTCAATATATGTATAGAAATCTTAAAAAATATTTGTAGTTTTAGAAAAAGTGACGAGGGGCTTTAAAAAAGCAGTGACAAAAAAAAACTGTAGTCAGATGTGCATTTATTGTATTTTTATAATGTTATTTTTATTATAACACATTTAATTAAGGAATATATGTATAAAACTACAACATAATAAATTACACATTGTTTTAGAAAAATTATAAATATTTACACATAATATAGCTTTTCATAAAATTCAAAAAGTATAAGTACTTTAAGTACCGAAAGTGCAACTGAAAAAAATATATCATTTATGTATTGTAACAGGTATTAGATTCTTAGCTCTTAAATGATACCAACTAAAAAACAAAACAAGAAACATTAAATTGAAAATAAACTTAATAATTTGAAAGATACACTAGTATATCTATACTTATTACACATCATACAACTTTCACTCCAGTTCTTAGTTTTGGTTCGTTATTAAAAAAAATTCTACCACATATTATAATCAGCATCTTCTTGATCAAAAGTAAGGAAGAAACTTATCAAAGTAAAATATACCACAACATTTCCTGCTAAAGTCAAATAGCATGCACCCCACTGAATTGTAGTCACCCTAGCTAGCACAATAGGTAGTGCAAATGAACTAACGACTAAACCCATAGTAATAAATATTGCAGTTTCCATACAACCATTACTGGATCCTTGATTTTCGTTGTAACGCCTCGCTATCAGCGTAGGTATAGGTGATAGTATGTAGAAAAGGACTGCAAAAAATGGCCACCATATCCTAAAAAGTTGAAGTTTAGATACTCAAAATAGAATAAAATTTAAACCTACTTATATTGGGGCAAAGCACAGGCCAGTATAACAAATGTCATTCCTATAGATCCAGCAAACGCTAAACATACCAGTCTGAAAATGAACCATAATTAATAAAAATATATTGTATTGTTTAATAATAAATTGACTCACCCTTTTCATAATAATCCAGTTCCAAAATGTTATGAAAAAGAAAAACAAAAGGAAAAATAATAACATTATAAATTACATTCAACAAATAACACATTTACTTTATTAGTCCGACAAAAAATAATATTTATTTGTAAGCAATAGGATGACTAACATTACCTTTAATTCCTGCCATTTCTAAAATGCCGAATGCACTTTTATTGTTTTATTCTAAGACAACGTACACGACAATTTTAAATATGAAACATATATACTTTAAAACCATCACTCAAAATTTCTGTTTGAGAAAAAAATAAATTTAGTACATGAGAAATTTTATTAATTAAATTTCAGCTGACACTTGTAACACTATCTTGTAACTTGTAACCATAGAGAAAGATATAACCATAGAAAATTGATATGTAACAATCAAAGAAAGTTGATTATTGTGGCTAAATGCACACCTACAGTCACTAGAGTTGTCAATTTTTAGATCGTAAGATAATTAATAATTAAAAAGCATTATTTTTGTTGGTTATTAAAATTATATTAGTGAATCTTATGAATTACTCCTAACAATACTAGTTTAAATGAATAAATAAATCAAGAATTTATAAAATCAGTTGCTAAATGAAAAAGGGTAAAACAATGAAACTGAGTTAATTTAATATTTAAAGGAAGATTGAACTACAATAATCACAGACTTTTACATATAATTTTAATGTTACATTAATGCTAAGTCAAAATTGTTGACTGCTGATTGGTTTAGGAGTCCCCCCCCTAAAAACTTTATTTTAGTTTTCTATAAAGTCATCATTACCAGCTTCAGCTCCTCTTCACTCTGTCAACCGAAGATCGCGTTGTCTACATAATCATTATGTCCTATTTTCACCTTTACTTCCCATGCCTCTCACGTTTTCACCCCTATCGGTATAGATGTAAACAACTAAAGTGTTAACAAAGTCTTCGTGGTTTTAACAATCCCTTTAAACCGAACGAGGTACAAGCCTCAACGAGATCAACAGGCCCTAAAACAGGTGGAGGTAGAAGGGTTTTAAGATAGTAAGTCCTGCTTGCAGGAAATACAACCCAACTTAGCCGTATGAATGGTTGTCCTTAAACTATTTTCCCTTTTCCACAAAATCAAAGAAGCCTTGACCACTTTTTTTCATCATTATTCTAGTTTTTGCATTAATTTCATGTCAGTTCAATGTAAGTAAGTAAAGCAAAAAAGAAAAATACTTGTTCTCGTTTAATCTCTACGATAACTGTTATTTTTCCGCTTTTTATAAACTGATTCTGATTATCTAGATTATTGGGCGCCCTTTTCTCGTATTCAAAATATTAGATTGTGTAGCTGTGTAGCTTTGCCACAGCCACTAGATCATAGAATTTTATAAGAGGGGCGTCAAACGGGTTAAAAGTGTCATTTTTCTTGCAAGCGGTTTGTGATTTGGCACCGTCATTGTTCAGATCTTCAGAGTCGAAAGTCGGTCCATATAGTAATTGTAGTGTGTGAAGTTTTGTTAATTATCGAATTTTATTGAATAATTTTTAAAAAGCACTAGAAAAAACTACACATTTGAAATGGCGGAAGGAAAAAGGTATGTCGATCCTGCTTAATTCTGATCATAATCGTATCTGTATGCGTATATTTTATTCTTTTTAATTTTGTCATGGACGATTATCACAGTCCGCTTGGTATAATTTTCTAAAAAAAAATCGGTTGGCAGAAATCTCAATCAGTTGTAAAGTAAAATTACTTTTTCAGTCCCGATGATTTAGCAACTGCAATTTTACGTCGCAAGGATCGTCCAAATAGGCTTTTAGTAGAAGAAGCAGTGAATGATGATAATTCAGTCGTTGCCCTTTCGCAATCAAAAATGGATGAATTGCAACTTTTTAGAGGCGACACAGTACTTTTAAAAGGAAAGCGACGAAAAGAAACTGTTTGCATTGTATTGTCTGATGAAACTTGCCCAGATGAAAAGATCAGAATGAATCGTATAGTTAGAAACAATTTACGTGTTCGTCTCTCTGATGTTGTTTCAATTCAACCATGTCCTGATGTTAAATATGGGAAAAGAATACATGTGCTTCCCATCGATGACACTGTAGAAGGATTAACTGGGTAAGAATTGTACTTGTAGTAGTAATACAATATAGTTTAAAAATCCTTAATCAAATAAATTTATTTTCATAAATTAATTTCTCTGTTTCAGGAATCTATTTGAAGTTTACTTGAAACCTTACTTTTTGGAAGCATACAGACCAATTCACAAAGAGGATGTGTTTGTTGTACGTGGGGGAATGAGAGCAGTTGAATTTAAAGTTGTTGAAACAGATCCTTCCCCATATTGTATTGTTGCACCAGATACTGTAATACATTGTGATGGAGATCCCATCAAACGTGAGGTAAATTAAATAACCAACATTTGGTTTGAATAAATTTATACAATAGTATTTGTTATTAATTTTATAAAATAGGAAGAAGAAGAGGTTCTTAATGCCGTTGGATACGACGACATTGGTGGTTGCAGGAAGCAGCTGGCCCAAATCAAGGAAATGGTTGAACTACCTCTACGTCATCCGTCTTTGTTTAAAGCAATTGGTGTTAAACCTCCTCGTGGAATTTTGCTGTATGGACCCCCAGGTACTGGTAAAACATTGATAGCCCGTGCCGTTGCTAATGAAACCGGCGCATTCTTCTTTCTTATCAATGGTCCTGAAATAATGAGCAAGCTGGCCGGTGAATCTGAAAGTAATCTGCGAAAAGCGTTTGAGGAAGCTGACAAGAATTCTCCCGCTATCATCTTTATCGATGAATTGGACGCGATCGCTCCCAAACGTGAAAAAACGCATGGAGAAGTTGAACGCCGAATTGTATCCCAATTATTGACTCTTATGGACGGCATGAAAAAGAGTTCACATGTTATCGTCATGGCCGCAACCAACAGGCCCAACTCCATTGATGCAGCTTTACGTCGTTTCGGGCGGTTTGATCGCGAGATTGACATCGGCATTCCAGATGCAACTGGTCGACTCGAAATCCTTCGCATTCACACGAAAAATATGAAACTCGCAGACGACGTAGATTTGGAACAGATAGCTGCAGAGACCCACGGTCACGTCGGTGCCGATCTTGCTTCCCTCTGTTCTGAAGCTGCCCTACAACAGATTCGTGAAAAAATGGATCTGATAGATTTGGAAGACGATCAAATTGACGCCGAAGTCTTAAATTCACTTGCTGTAACTATGGAAAATTTCCGTTATGCAATGACTAAGAGCAGTCCAAGTGCTCTACGTGAAACGGTGGTCGAAGTACCTAATGTTACCTGGGATGATATCGGGGGTTTGGAGAATGTCAAGAAAGAGTTGCAAGAACTTGTTCAATATCCTGTTGAACATCCAGATAAATTCCTCAAATTTGGTATGCAACCGTCACGAGGGGTACTCTTCTATGGACCTCCAGGTTGTGGTAAGACTCTTCTCGCCAAAGCAATCGCCAATGAATGTCAAGCTAATTTTATATCGGTCAAGGGACCTGAATTATTGACCATGTGGTTTGGTGAATCTGAAGCTAATGTGCGAGATATTTTCGATAAGGTATTTATTATTTGATTATTACATTTTTCTTTTTGAAAATAAAATATATAATTTAACTTTTTATTAGGCTAGATCTGCTTCGCCATGTGTCCTATTCTTTGACGAGTTGGATTCTATTGCAAAGTCTCGTGGGGGTAACGTGGGAGATGCTGGAGGTGCAGCGGATCGCGTTATCAATCAAATTCTTACTGAAATGGACGGTATGGGAGCTAAGAAGAACGTTTTCATTATTGGGGCTACAAACAGGCCTGGTAAGAAATTATAACTTATTTTAAAAATATGATTAATGTATTTTATTTTTATTCAGATATCATCGATCCAGCTATATTACGTCCAGGCCGTTTAGATCAGCTGATTTACATCCCATTACCAGACGAGAAGTCCCGTGAGGCTATTTTCAGGGCTAATTTGCGCAAATCGCCTGTGGCCAAGGACGTGGATATGACTTACATTGCGAAAGTCACACATGGATTTTCTGGTGCCGATTTAACAGAAATTTGCCAACGTGCCTGTAAATTGGCCATTCGGCAGAGTATAGAAGCGGAGATAAGACGTGAACGTGAACGGGCCGCCAATCCAAACGTCGCAATGGACGTAAGTGACCTGTTTAGATATTTAATTTGACAAACTTAATATTTCTTTTACAATAGTTGGATGAGGAAGACCCGGTTCCTGAAATAACTCGAGCTCATTTTGAAGAAGCTATGCGTTTTGCTAGAAGATCAGTGTCAGACAACGATATTAGAAAATATGAAATGTTTGCGCAAACATTACAGCAGTCTCGAGGGTTTGGAACCAATTTTCGTTTCCCTACCGCCGGCGGAGGCGCTCCTGTTCCCGGAGTTACCGCGGGTGATCAAGGTAACTTCCAAGACGACGCTGAAGACGACCTCTACAGTTAAACGTTTGGATTACAAAAGAAAATTTTCACTTACAATTGGGTTTTCATTATTTTCTATTCTAATTTTATAATAAATATTATTATTAT